>NC_080562.1:28783851-29028851 GCF_030253575.1 Rhododendron vialii | reverse complement strand
CAACACATTTCAAGAGCTTGGTGGGAAGCTTGCGCTACTTGACTTGCACAAGACCGGACATACTCTTCGGAGTTGGACTGCTTCGCCGATTCATGGAGGAGCCAACTGTGACTCATTTAAAAACGGCGAAGAGGATTATCCGCTACATAAAAGGTACACTTGATTTCGGCCTATGTTATTCATCATCTAACAATTTCCGGCTTGTTGGATATAGTGACAGTGATTGGGCTGGAGACTTATATGACCGGAAGAGCACAACCGGTTTTCTATTCTACATTGGTGACACGGCATTCACTTGGATTTCAAAGAAGCAACCGATTGTCACTCTCTCCACTTGTGAGGCCGAATATGTAGCTGCTGCCTCATGTGTATGTCATGCAATGTGGCTAAGGAGCTTACTAAAGGAGCTTCATTTTGCACCAGAAGAAGCAACAGAGATATTTGTGGACAATCAATCAGCAATATCACTAGCCAAGAATCCAGTCTTCCATGATCGTAGCAAGCATATAGATACAAGGTATCATTTCATAAGAGAATGCATGGCTAATATGGACGTCCGAATGACATTCGCAAGATTGAAAGATCAAATTGCCGATATCCTCACCAAGCCGCTCAAGTATGAAGTCTTCTATAAGCTAAGAAATCTTCTCGGAGTTACTAAATCAAGTTTAAGGGGGGATGTTGGAGCATAAACTTGATTTGGTATTTTGGCCCAAGAAAAATAAGTCCAAGACAAGCCCAAATAAAAGATATTTTTGGAGAAGTATAAATATCTTGTTTCTAGAAGACCTAGTTTCTAGAAGAGTTCTAGAATATCCCTAGAAAATATCTAGATATTTGTTATAAGTAAAAGGTCACATGTGTAAATCTAAAAAGTTCCTAGATATTATATTGTAAGAAGATATCTAGAACCTTCCATTGCATACTATAAATATGGAGAGATTCTAGTCATTTTGTACAATGTCAAAAAAGTTCAAGTTCTAAGTGAAATACAAGTACTCTTCCCCTTTAAAAATCTTGTCCAAATATATACTAGATACCCTCTCATTCCAACAATCCAGCCGTGCATCACCAAAACTCTTGTCGGCATCTCCATCACCACAACCCATCACCGTCACTCTTATCCAGTCACCGGCGACCCTCGCTGGCAGTAACCCAGTCCCCGGCGACTCCAAAACAGCCTTACCCAACCTCGAAACCCCTAAAATGGACCTTCAAATTCTCTGAAAATTGCTCGAATATGCTCAAAACCCTAACCTCATACTCGAAATTCCTAACCCAGCTCTCAAAACCCTTTGGTATTTGTTCGACAGCCCTCCATCGTGGTCGACCCATCTACCCAGTTGCTGCAGACACTCAACTGCTCTTTGTGGGCATGCGTGCCCTTCGGAATTTTCGGATTCCGAGACGCGAGGGCCCAGATCGAGGGAGCGCGAGCGGGGAAGCAAGCGCTCGCAAAATACAAAGTCGCCACTCGGGTTTGAAGGTCCGACACCCAAGGAACCGTATTTCGAAGCACTTGCCGCGCTGATTGATTTGAAAAAGTTAAGGAACCAGTCCGTCATAACCATATCTGGGTTCGGGAGCCAGGTTACGAGAGGGGAAGGGTTTTATGGCACCCCTCTCGCCCAATCCGAAGATCGGTCTCTACTTAGGCATTTGCAAAAATATTTGTTTGCGATTCTGTTTGATTAATCAATTCTTTAGGCATTTAGGGCGGGGGAACAGTTTAAGGGGATTAAAACTGTAACAGTTTGCAATATGTGATAGATAGCATGGATGAGCAGTTAGTATAGGATGAGAACAGACTGCTATGGGAGTTTAAACAAACTAGGAGGCCCCTGTTTTGGAATGACATGCGCAGGAAGAAACCAACATGCACTGAACAAGTCACTGCATGCTGTTTATTCCTACACGCACAACTCCAAGACACGCGCGCGCCGATGAGCTCAAACCCATAGCTCTTATTCTCAAACCATCTGGGCTCTGGAAGGACCAGTGCACACCCAGGACAAACCACGCAGTTTATAGCAGCATAATATACAGTTTAAAGGTTGTAAAGCCCTACAAATTACTAAAACATCCCATAAACAGTGTGGGGACAAAATAATGACCTAAAACTAAGCTACCCGTGCAAGGCCACTCACTGGTCAGAGGCATACTATCGCGCGACGGCGCCAGTCTGGCGCGCGAGGGTGCGCCCTGGCGCTCTGTCGCGCGACTGAGTGAGTCTGGCGTGCGATGGTGCGCCCTGGCGCACTGTCGCGCGATGGAGCCAATCCGACGCGCGATGGTGCGCCTTGGCGCGGGATTGTCGCGCCCTGGCGCAACCAGACCAATGCTTGGTTTACACATTTCTGGGCTTTGGGGCAGGTCCAGAATGATCCCGGGGGTACTCCAAAACAGCAGAAATACAAATTAACTACATACTAGCAGTTTATACTAAGGAAAGCAGTAAACTTATTTTTATCATGCTTAACAGTGATCTATAACATAATATAGCACAAAACAGTAGGAACCAATCCCCGCGCGGACCAGCGAGCACAGACTAGAACAGTCGCGCGCGTGAGTGGGTCCGTCGCGCGCTGATTCGTACCACGACGGTTTTTGAAACCTTGCTAGCTTTAGGACCAGGACTGGTATTGATTACCAGCCTTGGCCCTGCCAGCCCCCCTCAGGGATCAGAACAGAAAACAGAACAAAGGTAAGCTATACCTTCGGTTTTGAGTTTGAAAGGTGTTTGAACTTTGATGTCTGAAGGCTTGATTGAGGAGTTTGAGTGGTAGAAGCAAAGAACAAGCTTTTTTCTTGGATGGTTTGAAGTGTGAAAATGGAGGATTATGAGTTTGGAAGAAAAACACTAGAGCTTGTGCTTAGCCTTTCAATTTTTGGAACCCAAGGTGTATGGATCTTCTAGCCCTTCATGTATCAATTTTTTGAACCCTTTTAATGGAAGAAGAATGGGAGTATTTATAGGGATAGATGGTGATAAATCTGGTTGGAAAGGAGAGGAGCTCAGCCAGTCCACGAGGCTGGCTGAGGTTTGCTTGGTGGCTAAGCATCCCAGCTGATAAAGGTGATGGGGACAGCTTTGACCATCGCGCGATGGAGTCAGCCTGGCGCGCGATGGTCAACGATCAAGCTTTGACTGTTGACCACCACCTGGTAGTTTGACCATCACGCGATGGTTTCAGTCCGTCGCGCGATGGTGCGCCCCGGCGCACGATGGTTGCGCCTTGGCGCGGGATGGTGCGCCCTGGCGCGCATCAGTAGAGTTTTTGGTTTTTTTGAAGTGGCTTAGGCTAGGTTAGGTTCAAGGGTTTTGCAAACACTTAAAGCTCAAACACTCGACATTCCCGGGATGTCCTTGATCCGTTTCATCATCAGGGAATCAAAAACCGTAAGTAAACTAATCTGGAAGCCCAAATTGGGTTGTCTACACTCTTATTTAGCCCTTGCTGTTGCTCGAAATCTCCATTGTGCTCGTCACCCGGTATTTGTTCGACCTCTGACACATCGGTATGCAGTCTGATGCTGATTTAATCCTCCGATGTTGCTTGGATTCTGCAATTTGTTGATCTGTTGCGGGTTTTGTTGATTTCCAGTGGTATTACTGACTTACGAGGTTGCTTACTGATCTGTCACATGTATTTGCTTTCTCTACTATTTGTGTAGTCTCCATCTTCAGCCATGGTAATTTGCAGCTAAGCAATTTGCTATATCTTTGAAAGTTTACCTTTTGTGAGGGCAGCCGAAAAGGCAAATATTCTTTTCCAACGAAAAGGCAAAGTGTACCTTTTGTGTAGTGGCTTTGGCTGTTTTAGTTGGTGCTCTCGATTTGTTGCTAGTTCCGGTATGAAAGTTTTGGTTGCCAGAGATTTATGGCTGTTGGTAGTTATTGTAGTCGGTGGTGGCTGTTTCATCGGTTGATTTATGGATTTTGTAGTTGATATAGGTGGTCGGTAATTGGTAGTTGTTAATTATTTATGGTGGATGTTCCTATTTGATAGCACAAACTGTTTGCTCGTCATTGGTCATTGTTGATTAGTTGGTGATCATTGTGTTTCTGCTTCTTACGTGTTTGGAAAAATGTCTGGAGAGCAAACAGGTTCTGGTACTCATTCAACAGTTATTAGTACTACTTCTGGTTCTCTTTCTACTGGAATTGGTAGTCTTTTTAGTGACTCTCGGTCTCGCAAGAGACACTCTATTACCTCCACACCATTAAATGGGGGTAATTATGTTCTTTGGACTAAAGCTGTGGAGGTGTATTATATGGTTCAGTTCGAGGACTCTTATTTGACTGGTGAGCCCCCTGCTGCCAATGCACCCACATATGGGGCCTGAAAACCTATTGATGCCCATATTTATTCAGAGTTATGGAATAGTATGACAGAACAGGTTGCTAGTATGCTGATGTCGACAATCTCAATCGCACATATGATCTTCATCAATTTTTCTTTAATATATGATGATTCTTTTGAAGATTATTATACTAAGTTTCAGCGCATTTGTAATGAATTAGATATATATGAACCACTCTCTGCTAATATTCAAGTTATACGGCGCCAGCGTGAGCGCATGAGGGTTATTCGTTTTTTTCCTAGTGCGTCATCCACTTTGGGCCCCGTGGGTAATCAGATTTTGGGGAATCGTGACTTACCGCCTTTCAGCGAGGTATTCAGTCGCCTTCGGCAGTCATCGTCTATTTCTGCACCGACTTCTGGCCGTTCTGCTTTGTCTTTTGCTATTTCTGACAGATCTGTTTTCTCTGTTAGCCATGGTCGTGGTCGTGGCCGTGATTCTGGGTTTAGTAGTCGTGGCCGTGATTATGGGGTGAGTGGTCGTGGCTTTGGCAGCCGTGATTCTGGGTTTAGAGGTCGTGGTAGTGACTCTGGAGGCCGTAGTTTTGGTGGCCGTGACTCTAGTTTTGATAATCGTCGGGGTCACATATCAGGGGGAGGTGGCCGCAATCACGGCCGTGATTCTAAATTTTGTACTCATTGTTGGGGAACAAATCATACGGTGGAATCCTATTATAATTATGGGCTACCCGGCCCTGATTTGAAAAAATCGAAAAAGTCGCCACCCGGATTTAAGGTTTGCCACCCGAGAAACCGTTTTGATTGAAAAATGATTGTTTGAAATTGAAAATCAGAGATTGTTTTGTGGTTCGGAAGCCACATTACAAGAGGAGAAGGGTTTTATGGCACTCCTCTCGCCCAACGCGATGTCGGTCTCTACTCAATGTTTGTGGGATTTTCATTAAAAAAGCATTTTGTTTCATTAAACAGCTAGCGAGTATCCACAAATATATCGAATAAAGGGTGCATGCATGTGCAAGGTGTACAAGGTGCAATAGAATGATGAAACAAGAAAACAGAACAATTTGTCACTAGAATCACTCTCGAGTGCTCGGGAGTAGTCCTGAGTGCTTAGGAGTGCTGTCAAGCAATCCTGCAAAAATTTGGTTAGCCATATTCACATTCTAGTACTGCCAGAAAAAATGCAAAGAAATCAAAGTATAGACATGCGCAGCTACAAGCCTTAACAGCTAAGAACTGGTCTTAACCATTCAAACATCGCTTCCTTACAACTGTAAATAAACCTAACTGGGCTCTGGAAGGACCAGTGCACACTCAGTATCTACTGAAATACAAGAAAAGCAATATTTAGTGACAAAATAGGATTTGGACGACGGCATCACAACTGAGCGCTCAGGAATGGTCTCGAGCACTCGGGAATGAATACAGTGCCCAGAAAAGATTTTGTTTCTTTGTGTTTCTCTTGCTCTTATTGCTTGAACTAAAATCAAATGAGCTCATAACCAGTATGAGGAACTGGTATGGGCCCTTGATTCCCCTCAGAAATAGAAAAATAGTGGATTTTGAAGGCGTTTATACCTTTTATTGACTTGAATTTGGTTTCTTGGACTGATTTGGATGCTTGAAAATGGAGAGAAAACAGTAGGAAAGTGGAGTTCTAGATGAACTAGAGATTTGAGATTTTTGAAGTACTTGAAGATTATTTGAAATTTTTCTTAGAAAATACAAATTTTGGAAAATATTTGAGGGAGGTTTTGAGACTGAAAATTTCAAAGCATAGTAGAGGGATAGGGTAATATTTCGTGGTTCTCCAACATGTAGAATGAAAGGGGGTATTTATAGGGATGAATAAAGTTAAGATTTTAATTTGAAAATCAAATAAAAAATCATTTTTTTGGGGGGGACAAAAGGGCAGATGGCTCAGGCAGGTTTCTGGCACTTGCAGGTTGAATTGCAGGTTTGAAAACTTGAAAAAAATGTGGTCAAAGATTAAACTCAACATCCAATGTCTTGTCAGAGCTCCCGAGCGCTCAAGAGTGGTCCAGAGCGCTCAGGAATGGTTCCGAGCGCTTAGGAGTGCCAGCCCAACTTCAGAAGGGCGCCACGGACACTCCCGATCTCGGTGTTAGGTGTTTTTTGAAGCGCTGGAAAGCTGGTTGAGTCCTCTTTCTAACCCAATTGGTTTTATTCAAATATATTTTATACACTGAAATATGTGTCAATTTTACCCTCAAAGTGTCGGGAAAAGGGATGATTTTGGTATGCAAAAGTCCAAGAAGCATCGTCCAAACTTTAGCCGAGGCCCAATTTGATTCCTTTTCATCATCGGGGAGCCCCGAGGGCATAAATTAAGGATAATTAATAGGTCAAAATTGGAGTGTCTACAGTTACCCCTCTTTGGGTGGCGCTCGGTATCATGTCTGGATACGAGTGACGTCCAAAGATTGAGACAACCCAATTCGAGCCTTACTAAATCCTTAATTAAAAATCAAATGCAAGTAAAGATGTACAAGCATTCGAAACATGAGGTCGTGCTCTTTGGAGCTGCCAACGTACCTTGTTTGTAGGGATCAGACCAGCGTAGTTCTTCGGGGCAAATGCAAAGATGCATACTGCAGATGGCATAGAAATATGCAAGCAAGTAATCGACAAGATAGATTGATTGAGAAGTGCCCACCGATTGCTCTGTCTCAATGGGGGAAAATGTTCTAATCGACGCCATGCTTTACAAACCGACGAGACAAGTTAGTTTGTCTCGAAGGGATAAATTGCAATTGAACCCCGAGACAAGTTAATTTGTCTTAAAGGGATAAAATGCGATTGAACCTCGAGGGGTGCCATCCAACGAGACAAGTTAGTTTGTCTCGAAGGGATAAAATGCGATTGAAAGAATTTGAATTGACATATATGCAAAAGACGGAGGTAACTTGATTGTGATCTTGAAAATGCCCTAGCTTGGATTTTGCGAACCTCTAGAAGAGGCTGCCTACGTATCCTTTTTGCAAAGGAATCAGGTCATGACATAGTTCAGGACTACGAAACTGACTTTCTTTTTGGTTTTTCCTCTTTTAACTTATAAACTTGAATTTGAAAACATATAGACGCGAATGCATTGAAGGTTCGAGGTACAAACAGACTCAAAGTTAAAATAGGAAGACTTGACTTGAAACCTAAAAGCTTTCCAGACTCGTGAGAAATTCCATTCAGGGATTGACTTTGCTGAGATGCTTCCGTTGCCGATTAGGTCTTGAACCCTATGACGGAGTAAGTGATAGCTTTTTCAAGGATGCCCAATTGAACAGCTTCTTCGATAGCCAGACCTATTTCAAAGAATGTCTTGAAGTCGGAAGAGGCTTGAGCTCGGGTCATGTGCTTGGCAAGTGCGGGTTGGAGATTTCGGACAATCATCTGAATTTGATCTATCTCAGAGGGTTTCTCCTTCATCTGAACAACCTTTGCTCTCCATCTTTGGACAAAGTCCACGAAAGACTCCTTCAGTTCCATTTTCGTTGATTCCAGTTCTTGGGTGGTGACCTCAAATTGGATGTTATAGTCAAACTGGGCCACAAAAGCCTTACAGATGTCCTTACACGATTTCTTCTTGGTTATTTCCAAGGCAGTGAACCAGTGCAAGGCATGCCCAACCAGTGCCTGAGCGAACATTTGGGCCATGGTGTCTTTCTCCACACCCCACATGGAAAGTGCCCCAATGTATTTGGTCAGGTGTGCTTTTGGGTCACCAGTTCCATCAAACTTTGCAAAGTCAATTGGCTTGAATTTTTTGGGTAGTCTGGCATTTGGGAAGAGGCAGAGCTCATCAATGTCAAAACCGGTCAAGGAAATTCTTTCGGTTTTGGCTATAGATTGCTCAAGTTAGGCTAACTTGACTTTGATGGCGGCCATTTCTGAGCTTTGGGGATTTGATTCAGAGGGTGGTTCATAGTTATTTTCGAGGGGTGTTTTTGGGTTTTGTGGGGGTGGAAGTTGTCTGGCAACCCCGGTTATCATGAGCATCAATTGGGCCATCTGATTGTCAATCCATTCCTCCATTTGTCGGATAGAGGTTCGGATTTGATCCCACTCATTCGGATTCTCTGCTGGCTATTGTTCTATATCTTCCCACAAATTCTGAGCTTCCATGGCTGATTCGGATTGAGATGGTTGCACCTAAGTCCAGGTTGAGTCTATAAGGGTATGGTTTTCTTTTTTGGCCCAAATGCCCTTGGGCTGACAACAAAGCAAGAAGTTGTACTCAGACGTGTTTTCCTTTTCTTGTTTATGTAAAATGTGCATAATAAAAGAAATGTACCATTGCTAAAGTCATCATCTCAACTCTCAAATTAACAATTATAGCCTCTCGAAGGTTGCCTTGATCCACGGAGCTCTTTTTAAGATGTATCCATTATTTAGAACGACAGATTCTAAGAGATGTCAAAATGAATTCAGTATTCGGCTAATGCTTTATTCGAAGTTTCAATCAAGGCAAATCAAATTAACAGTTATAGCCTCTCGAAGGTTGCCAAAATGAACTAAGTATTCGACTGATGCTTTATCGAAACCTTAACCTTAATTTGGAATGACTTGGAGTGGATGGCGTGACACTATAACCGAAGTGGCGTCAGTGGCATGGCGCCATTAATCGAAATGGTGTAAGTGATGTGGCACTATAACCTGGATGGTGTTCGTGTCACAACATCTGTCTCTTCGTCATTCCTCATTTTAGTTAAGTTTTTCATTAGTCAAGGACTTAGTAAGATTTTGATTTCTCCAAGTTTCATAGCTCAAAAGACTCATATGATTAAAGCAACACGTATTAAAGTACGACTCTTCATCGGGTCTCGGCAACCTTTTATAGACCGCACGAGCGAGCTCAAGAAAACATGGCACAACAACATGACATAGACGATATGCAAGATGCAATGCAGAAATCAGTAACATGTAAGCAGGATATATCACATAATTTACACTGCAGGCTCCTGTCCTAGTTTGGAAGGTTCTCTTGCTTTCTACACACGTATGAAGGCCGGTTTTGGTTTAAACGGGTTCCCCAGACTAGAGTCAAGGTATGCCTCCCTATTATCAAGCGTACACTTGATAACGGTACAAATGGCAGGTATGACTCATCATGGTCGAGGGTTACACAAAATATTTATGCAAGTGATAAACAATGAAACAAAATATTTTGAAAATCCCACAAACATTTTTCAAGCTTGGCTCACTTGAATAATTAATACTTGAAGAAAAGGACACAGAAGCGAATAGTCGGAAAGCCCCAGGTCGGAATGGTCGGATAGACATCCAGTTAGAATCGCCATTTCCTTCCTTCAACGAGCATAAAGCATCGTTGTTTTTGAAAGGCTTTGCAAGGACTATTCACCAACGGATCAAGTTCTTTAAGCATTAATTAAACAATCCCCAGCAGAGTCGCCACTGTGGGCTACCTGACTCAGATTTGAAAAAATCGAAATCGCCACCCGGATTTAAGGTTTGCCACCCGGTAAACCGTTTTGATTGAAAAACAATTGTTTGAAATTGAAAACAAGAGATTGTTTTGGGGTTCAGAAGCCACGTTACAAGAGGGGAAGGGTTTTATGGAACCCCTCTCGCCCGATGCGATGTTGGTCTCTACTCAGTGTTTATGAGATTTTCATTAAAAAAGCATTTTGTTTCATTAAACAGCTAGCGAGTATCCACAGATATATCGAATAAAGGGTGCATGCATGTGTAAAGTGTACAAGGTGCAATAGAATGATGAAACAAGAAAACATAACAATTTGTCACTAGAATCACTCCCGAGCGCTCGGGAGTAGTCCAGAGCGCTTAGGAGTGCTATCAAGCCATCCTGCAAAAATTTGGTTAGCCATATTTACATTCTAGTACTGCGAGAAAAAATGCAACGAAATCAAAGTATAGAC
Source organism: Rhododendron vialii (assembly GCF_030253575.1). NCBI lineage: Eukaryota > Viridiplantae > Streptophyta > Magnoliopsida > Ericales > Ericaceae > Rhododendron > Rhododendron vialii. The sequence continues at coordinate 29,018,611 of NC_080562.1, read as the reverse complement.
ATGCGCAGCTAGAAGCCTTAACAGCTAAGAACTGGTCTTAACCATTCAAACCTCGCTTCCTTACAACTGTAAATAAACCTAACTGGGCTCTGGAAGGACCAGTGTACACTTAGTATCTACTGAAATACAAGAAAAGCAATATTTAGTGACAAAATAGGATTTGGACGACGGCATCACTCTTGAACGCTCAGGAATGGTCCCAAGCGCTCGGGAGTGAATACACTACCCAGAAAAGATTTTGTTTCTTTGTGTTTCTCTAGCTCTTATTGCTTGAACTAAAATCAAATGAGCTCATAACCAGTATAAGGAACTGGTATGGGCCCTTGATTCCCCTTAGAAATAGAAAAATAGTGTATTTTGGAGGTGTTTATACCTTTGCTTGACTTGAACTTGGTTTCTTGGACTGATTTTGATGCTTGAAAATGGATAGAAAAGAGTAGGAAAGTGGAGTTCTAGATGAACTAGAGATTTGAGATTTTTGAAGTACTTGAAGATTATTTGAGATTTTTCTTAGAAAACACAAATTTTGGAAAATATTTGAGGGAGGTTTTGAGACAGAAAATTTCAAAGCATAGTAGAGGGATAGGGTAAAATTTCGTGGTCCTCCAACATGTAGAATGAAAGGGGGTATTTATAGGGATGAATAAAGTTAAGATTTTAATTTGAAAATCAAATAAAAATGAAAAGAAATCATTTTTTTTGGGGGGACAAAAGGGCTGATGGCTCAAGCATGTTTCTGGCACTTGAAGGTTGAATTGCAGGTTTGAAAACTTGAAAAAACCGTGGTCAAAGATTAAACTCAACATCCAATGTCTTGTCAGAGCTCCTGAGCGCTCAAGAGTGGTCCAGAGCGCTCAGGAATGGTCCCGAGCGCTCAAGAGTGCCTGCCCAACTTCAGAAGGACGACACGGACACTCCCGATCTCGGTTTTTGGTGTTTTTTGAAGCGTTGGAAAGCTGGTTGAGTCCTCTTTCGAACCCAATTGATTTTATTCAAATATATTTTATACACTGAAATGTGTGTCAATTTTACCCTCAGAGTATCGGAAAAAGGGATGATTTTGGTATGCAAAAGTCCAAGAAGCATCGTCCAAACTTTAGCCGGGTCCCAATTTGATTCTTTTTCCTCATCGGGGAGCCCTGAGGGCACAAATTAAGGATAATTAATAGGTCAAAATTGGGGCGTCTACAGTTAGCCCTCTTTGGGTGGCGCTCGGTATCATGTCTGGATACAAGTGACGTCCAAAGAATGAGACAGCCCAATTCGAGCCCTACTAAATCCTTAATTCAAAATCAAATGCAAGTAAAGATGTACAAGCATTCGAAACATGAGGTCGTGCTCTTTGGAGCTGCCTACGTACCCAGTTTGTACGGATCAGACCAGCGTAGTTCTTCGGGGCAAATGCAAACATGCATGCTGCAGAAGGCATAGAAATATGCAAGCAAGTAATCGACAAGATAGATTGATTGAGGAGTGCCCACCGATTGCTCTGTCTCAATGGGGGAAAATGTTCTAATCGACGCCATGCTCTACAAACCGACGAGACAAGTTAGTTTGTCTCGAAGGGATAAATTGCAATTGAACCCGAGACAAGTTAATTTGTCTTAAAGGGATAAAATGCGATTGAACCCTGAGGGGTGCCATCCAACGAGACAAGTTAGTTTGTCTCGAAGGGATAAAATGCGATTGAAAGAATTTGAATTGACATATATGCGAAAGACGGAGGTAACCATGCCCTACTTGGTCAAGTTTAGACACTTGACAACGATGACGATAACATTTTATTTTTACTTTTAGAAAAACATGGGACAAGCCTAGGTATTCTTTTTGCTTTACTGTCTTTTGGCCAGCGGGCTGGTACTCTTAAGACTTTTGGATTTGGGTTGGAATTTGTCTTTGGATGGGAATTGGGTTTGAACTGGAGTCAGGGCTTGAGTTTAAAGCATTCGTGCCCCAGTCTTGATGTTGGCTATATGCTTGCTATGACATTGGTCTGACGTGCCCCAGTGACTAATAGACCTCAGCTCTTATTCTTTTCCTTGATTCCACTGATAGTTTTGCAAACACTTTTTATCATGAACACAAGCGCGGGTTCTTTCATGTGTCAGAGTTTCTTTCACGAATTGGGGCCTCAAGATCAATGACTTGACTAGATAGATGACCTTGTGTGAATTTGGACAAGGTTTAGATGACTCAAAAGACAAGAACGAACCTTTACTAGAGGACTGACTCTCAATGATAATCTTAATTGGACGAGGAGCTTGACCACTTGAGGGTTCGTAAAAAAAAAATTAACAAGCATGCCCCACAATCAAGTTGCGATGATGCTCATTAGGATTTTCACGAGGATTTTAGCAACGAACCGTGCCCCAGGTTGCTGATGACAACCCATGGATCGCAAAAATGCCCTAGCTTGGATTTTGCAAACTCTTGTGTGATCGAACCACTAGAAGAGGCTGCCTACGTATCCCTTTTGCACAGGAATCAGGTCATGACGTAGTTCAGGACTATGAAACTGACTTTCTTTTTGGTTTTTCCTCTTTTGACTTATAAACTTGAATTTGAAAACATGCAGACACGAATGCATAGAAGGTTCGAGGTACAAACAGACTCAAAGTTGAAATAGGAAGACTTGACATGAAACCTAAAAGCTTTCCAGACTCGTGAGAAATTCCATTCATGGATTGACTTTATGAGATGCTTCCGTTGCCGATTAGGTCTTGAACCCTGTGACGGAGTCAGTGATAGCTTTTTCGAGGATACCCAATTGAACAACTTCTTCGCAGGCCTATTTCGAAGAATGTCTTGAAGTTGGAAGAGGCTTGAGCTAGGTTCATGTGCTTAGCAAGTGCGGGTTGGAGATTTCGGACAATCATCCGAATTTGATCTTTCTCAGAGGGTTTCTCCTTCATCTGAACAGCCTTTGCTCTCCATCTTTGAACAAAGTCCATGAAAGACTCCTTCGGTTCCATTTTCGTTGATTCCAGTTCTTGGGTGGTGACCTCAAATTGGATGTTATAATCAAACTGGGCCATAAAAGCCTTATAGATGTCCTCCCAAGATTTCTTCTTGGTTATTTCCAAGGCAGTGAACCAGTGCAAGGCATGCCCAACCAGTGTCTGAGCGAACATTTGGGCCATGGTGTCTTTCTCCACACCCCGCATGCAAAGTGCCCCAATGTAGTTGGTCAGGTGTGCTTTTGGGTCACCGGTTCCATCAAACTTTGCGAAGTCGATTGGCTTGAATTTTTTGGGAAGTCTGGCATTTGGGAAGAGACAGAGCTCATCAATGTCAAAACCAGTCAAGGCAATTCTTTCGCTTTTGGCTACAGACTGCTCAAGTTGGGCTAACTTGACTTTGATGGCGGCCATTTTTGAGCTTTGGGGATTTGATTCAGGGGGTGGTTCATGGTTATTTTCGAGGGGTGTTTCTGGGTTTTGTGGGGGTGAAAGTCGTCTGGCAACCCCGATTATCATGAGCATCAACTGGGCCATCTGATTATCAATCCGTTTCTCCATTTGTCGGATAGAGGTTCGGATTTCATCCCACTCATTCGGATTCTCTGCTGGCTGTTGTTCCATATCTTCCCATAAATTCTGAGCTTCCATGGCTGATTCGGGTTGAGGTGGTTACACCTAAGTCCAGGTCGAGTCTATGAGGGTATGGTTTTCTTTTTTGGCCCAAATGCCAGTGGGCTAACAACAAAGCAAGAAGTTGTACTCAGACTTGTTTTCCTTTTCTTGTTTTTGAAAAATGTGCATAATAAAAGAAATGTACCATTGCCAAAGTCATCATCTCAACTCTCAAATTAACGGTTATAGCCTCTCAAAGGTTGCATTGATCCTCGGAGCTCCTTTTAAGATGTATCCATTATTTAGAACGACAGATTCTAAGCGATGTCAAAATGAAATAAATCGACTAATGCTTTATTCAAAGTTTCAATTTTGAACTTGGAATAGCTTAGTATAGATGACATGATAGTATAACCAGAGTGACGTCAGTGGCATGGTGCCATTAGCCGAAGTGGCGTAAGTGATGTGGCACTATAACCTGGATGGTGTTTGTATCACAACATCGTTTCCTTGCTATTCCTTATTTTCCGTTGAATCTTGATTAGGCGTTAGTCAATGACTCAGTAAGTTTTGATTTTTCAAAGTCTCATTGTTCTAAGGACTCACAGGGTCTCGGATTTCTTTTTAATAGTGTATCCCTTGTTTAGAACCATTGATTCCAGAGGATGCCAAAATGAACTAAGTATTCGACTAATGCTTTATCGAAACCTTAACCTTAATTTGGAATGCCTTGGAGTGGACGGTGTGACACTATAACCGAAGTGGCGTCAATGGCATGGCGCCATTAACCGAAATGGTGTAAGTGATGTGGCACTATAACCTAGATGGTGTTCGTGTCACAACGTCCGTCTATTCATCATTCCTCGTTTTAGTTAAGACTTTCATTCGTCAAAGACTTAGTAAGATTTTGATTTCTCCGAGTTTCATAGCTCAAAGGACTCATATGATTAAAGCAACACGTATTAAAGTACATGACTCTTCATCGGGTCTCGGCAACCTTTTATAGACCACACGAGCGAGCTCAAGAAAACATGGCACAACAACATGACATAGACGATATGCAAGATGCAATGCAGAAAGCAATAACATGTAAGCAGGATATATCACATAATTTACCCTACAGGCTCCTGTCCTAGTTTGGAAGGTTCTATTGCTTTCTACACATGTATGAAGGCCGGTTTTGGTTTAAACGGGCTCCCCAGACTAGAGTCAAGGTATGCCTCCCGATTATCAAGCGTACACCTGATAACGGTACAAACGGCAGGTATGACTCATCATGGTCGAGGGTTGCTGAGTATTCCGGGATTCCCTGTCACCGGCAAGCCGAGCAGGATTGCCAAAACACAACAGTGAGGCTGAACAAAATATTTATGCAAGAGATAAACAATGAAACAAAATATTTTGAAAATCCAACAAATATTTTTCAAGCTTGGCTCACTTGATTAATTAATACTTGAAGAAAAGGACACATAAGCAAATAGTCGGAAAGCCCCAGGTCGGAATGGTCGGATAGAAATCCAGTTAGAATTGCCATTTCCTTCCTTCAATTAGCATAAAGCGCCATTGTTTTTGATAGGCTTTGTAAGGACTGTTCACCAACGGATCAAGTTCTTTAAGCATTAATTAAACAATCCCCAGCAGAGTCGCCATTGTGGGCTACCCAACCCGGATTTGGAAAAATCGAAAGAGTCACCACCAGGATTTAAGGTTTGCCACCCAAGAAACAGTTTTGATTGAAAAATGATTGTTTGAAATTCAAAACAAGAGATAGTTTTGGGGTTCGGAAGCCACATTACAAGAGGGGAAGGGTTTTACGGCACCCTCTCGTCCGACGCAATGTCGGTCTCTACTCAGTGTTTGTGGAATTTTCATTAAAAAAGCATTTTGTTTCATTAAACAACTAGCGAGTATCCATAGATATATCGAATAAAGGGTGCATGCATGTGCAAGGTGTACAAGGTGCAATAGAATGATGAAACAAGAAAACATAACAATTTGTCACTAGAATCACTCCCGAGCGCTCGGGAGTAGTCCTGAGCGCTTAGGAGTGCGGTCAAGCCATCCTGCAAATTTGGTTAGCCATATTCACATTCTAGTACTGCTATAAAAAATGCAAAGAAATCAAAGTATAGACATGCTCAGCTAGAAGCCTAAACAGCTAAGAACTGGTCTTAACCATTCAAACCTCGCTTCCTTGCAACTGTAAATAAACCTAACTGGACTCTGGAAGGACCAGTGCACACTTAGTATCTACTGAAATACAAGAAAAGTAATATTTAGTGACAAAATAGGATTTGGACGATGGCATCACTCCTGAGCGCTCAGGAATGGTACCGAGCGCTCGGGAGTGAATACAGTGCCCAGAAAAGATTTTGTTCTTTGTGTTTCTCTTGCTCTTATTGCTTGAACTAAACTCAAATGAGCTCATAACCAGTATGAGGAACTGGTATGGGCCCTTGATTCCCCTCAGAAATAGAAAAACAGTGGATTTTGGAGGTGTTTATACATTTGCTTGACTTGAACTTGGTTTCTTGGACTGATTTGGTTGCTTGAAAATGGATAGAAAACAGTAGGAAAGTGGAGTTCTAGATGAACTAGAGATTTGAGATTTTTGAAGTACTTGAAGATTATTTGAAATTTTTCTTAGAAAACACAAATTTTGGAAAATATTTGAGGGAGGTTTTGAGACTGAAAATTTCAAAGCATATTAGAAGGATAGGGTAAAATTTCATGGTCCTCAAACATGTAGAATGAAAGGGGGTATTTATAGGAATGAATAAAGTTAAGATTTTAATTTGAAAATCAAATAAAAATAAAAAGAAATCATTTTTTTTTGGGGGACAAAAGGGCTGATGGCTCAGGCAGGTTTCTGGCACTTGCAGGTTAAATTGCAGGTTTGAAAACTTGATAAAAATGTGGTCAAAGGTCCCGAGCTGTCACGCCCACGATTTTTAACTAAAATAATAATATATTTTCTACAAACCAAAGTCTTTCTCTCAATTATATTTATCCTTGAATGTCGTGTAAATCCAAACAGCAAATCAAGTCGCTTCTTCTCTCTAAATTTTTTTTTTTTTTTACATAAAGTCTCCCAAACGTTTACACTTAAATGGGTTTCATAATCATCAAGGAGAGGAGTTTGTACATAGCTTTACATATGATCTAATCAAAAGATACAACCTTCAATTGCAAGTAAAGTACATGACATGAATCAAACTTGATGATAAACCACTCCTTAAAGGTTCCAATGAAGCGCTCAAGAGACGTCTCAATGTGCACTCCATGCAATCCAAGCTAAGTGTCATGACAAGTACCTCGAGGGTTAGAAGCAAGCCCGAATATGGAGGAAACTTCGAAGTGCTCCGATCGTGAATTTTCTTCGACGGATAGGAAGCTCTTGTCGCGTAGAACAACTTTAGTACTTGGGATTTTTCAAAAGTCTCATTCGTGGTCGATGAAATCGAAGAGAGAAGGTGAGAGAGGTGAGAGCCGAGAGAGAGAGACGCGCCGGAGAAGAAGAAAAAAAAAGAAAAGGGAAAGTGAAAAAAAATGGTTTCCTGCCCCATTTTTTGACTTATATAGCACAAATAACACTTACACCCTTTCACTCTTATTGTATTACGTCAACTCCCACAACTTACAAGTCATCTCACATTGACCCAACTCATATCTACATTGTTATCCCAACTTTGATAATCCAAATACATATTAAACATTTAAAATTTGAAAAACTAATTATGGGTCTCTACACGAGCGCTGATGAGTGGTCCAGAGCGCTCTGGAGTGGTCCCGAGCGCTCAGGAGTGCCTGCCCAACTTCAGAAGGGCGCCACGGACATTCCTAAACTCGGTTTTGGGTGTTTTTCGAAGCGTTGGAAAGCTAGTTGAGTCCTTTTTCTAACCCAATTGGATTTATTCAAATATGTTTTATACACTAAAATTTGTGTCAATTTTACCCTCAGAGTGTCGGAAAAAAGGATGATTTTGGTATGCAAAAGTCCAAGAAGCATCGTCCAAACTTTAGCCGAGTCCCAATTTGTTTCCTTTTCATCATTGGGGAGCCTTGAGGGCACAAATTAAGGATAATTAATAGGTCAAAATTGGGGTGTCTACAATAATCTTCACGGTTTTTCCCGGGCTCATCAGGCTGTTATCTCTCAGGATACTGGACCGTTTACTCCATCCTCTATCGACAGTATGGCAATTTTCAGCGGATGAGTGCTAGCATTTTTTGTCATTTCAGGCTGCGACAGGATCCTTTACTGCTACGCTCGCTCAGATTGGTACATCTGTTGGTTGTGTTGCCTCTTCTTCCTGTCTTTGGGTTTTTGATTCAGCCTCCATTGATCATATGACTGGTACATCTATTTTCTTTGCTTGATAGCCAGTTGGTAGACCATCTCATGTTACCTTGGCTGATGGCTCTACCACTGCTGTTATTGGTTTTGGTTCTGTCCCTGTCAATTCCTCTCTTACTTTGTCATTTGTTTTACATGTTCTTCGTTTACCATTTAATCTTATGTTTGTCAGCCGCCTTACAAAATCTTTAAATTGTTTCGTCACATTTCTTCCTCATGGCTGTGTTTTTCAAGATCTCAAGACGGAGAAGAAGATTGGTGCGGGCAATGAGCGAGGTGGCCTATATTACCTAACTGATCCTCAACCTGCAGCTCTTCAGACATCAGAATCTCCCTACCAACATCACTGTCGTCTTGGTCATCACTCTCTTCAGAGTGTGAAACACCTTGTGCCCTACTGTCGTTCCATTAACAAGTTGGTCTGTGAGGTCTATGAGTTTAATAAACATCGTAGAGTCACTTTTTTACCTAGGGTTGAGCGTCATGCGTCACATCCTTTTTAGTTAATTCATTCACACATTTGGGGACCTATTCATGTGCCTAGTGTTTCTGGTTTTCAGAATTACGTTATTTTTGTGGATGATGTTTCTCGTATCACATATCTTTATTTAATGAAAGAGCGATCTAAATTGAAATCTGTTTTTCAAACTTTTTACATGGAAGTCAAAAATCAGTTTGATATTTGTGCTAAGATATTTCGTTCAAATAATACTCGCGAATATTTTCATCATCTACTTTCTCAGTTTTTCGCTGATCGTGGCATTGTTCACCAATCTTCATGCTCTCTGACTCCACAACAAAATGGAGTTGTAGAGCGCAAGATTGGACACTTATTTGAGGTTATACATGCTCTATTATTTCAAATGTTGGTCCCTAAGTCCTATTGGAGTGACGCCGTTCTCACTGCATGTTACCTAATCAATCGTATGCCTTCTACGATCTTAGGTGGTCAAGTTCCCCATACGGTCTTATTTCCTGGTCAGCCTCTCCACTCTTCCTTCCTCGGATTTTTAGGTGTACCAGTTATGTACACGCTTTTGACCCTGATAGGAGTAAACTTGACCCTCGGTCTTTTAAGTGTATCTTTTTGGGCTACTCACACACCCAGAAAGGATATTGATGTTACTCTCCTACTTTACGTCGTCACTTTGTTTGTGCTGATGTCACGTTCAATGAGTCGTTGCCATATTACTCGGATCATGTTACTACCACCGACCTTCAGTCACTTGAGTCTGTCTTACCTATGGTTGTTCCTACTGGCACTATTTCACCCAACCCTTTGTAGGTATATGTTCATCATTTCTCGACACCATCACCGCCTCCGCCTTCGCCTCCTAAACCACTCCAGTCTGCCGAACTCTCCGTGACCGCGCCTCTGTCTTCTCCCCCGTCGCCGGATCCGCCTACCCCTCGTTATCCGACTCGTGAGAATCGTCGTCTGCCTATAAAATATGGTTATACTACTATCTCGAGCACTTTTCATCCTATTTCTCGATTTATCTCTTATGTTCATCTCTCTCCTTCCTTTCGTGCTTTTACTATTACTGTTTCCTCCATTTTTGTTCCTAAAAATGTTCAAGAGGTATTATCTCAGTCTGAGTGGCGGACATGTATGGTGGATGAAATGTTTGCTTTTCATACAAATGGCACATGGAATTTGGTTACTCTTCTTGCTGGGAAATCTACTATTGGTTTTCTTTGGGTCTATACTGTCAAGTATCTTCCTGATGGCACTGTTGAGCATCACAAAGCTCGTCTGGTTGGAAAAGGCTACACCCAGACTTATGGTGTTGATTTTCTGATACGTTCTCTCCTGTTGCCAAGCTTTGCTCTGTGAGGATTCTTATTTCTCTTGCCGCCAATCTTGGTTGGCCGTTGTTTCAGCTTGATGTCAAAAATGCCTTTCTCCATGGCGATCTCTAGGAGGAAGTTTATATGGAGCAACCACCTGGATTTGTTGCTCAGGGGGAGCATCATAAGGTATGTTATCTTCGCAACGCTCTTTATCGACTAAAGAAATCTCCTAGAGCGTAGTTTGGCAAGTTTAGTGAGGCTGTTTTGAGGTTTGGCATGCGTCGAAGTCAATCACATCATTCTGTATTTTCCCTTATGTCAACTTAAGGGAAAGTATTGCTCATTTTCTATATTGATGACATTATTATTACTGGAGATGATCAGAAAGGAATCGAAGAGCTAAAACAGTTCTTACATAATCAGTTTCACACTAAAGACTTGGGTAAGCTACAGTATTTCTTGGGTATTGAGGTAATAAGGTCTAAAGATGGGATTAGTTTGTCCCAGAGGAAATATGTGTTAGATATTCTAGAAGAGACAGGTTTGTTAGGTACCAAGCCTGTGGAGACTCCGATGGATCCTAATGTTAAACTTTGTGTTGATCAGGGGGAGGAGTTTCCTCATCCAGACCAATATTATCGCTTGGTTGGTAAGTTGAATTATCTTACCAATACCCATCCTGATATCTCATTTGCTATTAGTATAGTGAGTCAGTTCATGTCTGCTCCTCGTCCCACATTGGGTAGCTTGTATTCGCATTGTGAAGTATCTTAAGGCTCATCCTGGATGTGGTTTATTTTACTGTTCCAATGGTCATCTGGATGTTGAGGCATTTACTGATGCAGATTGGGCAGGGTCACCTTCTAATAGACGTTCAACAACTGGTTACTGTACATTTGTTGGTGGCAACCTAGTTACCTGGAAGAGTAAGAAGCTGACTATGGTTGCAAGGTCTAGTGCAGAAGCAGAATATCGTGCTATGGCTCATACTACATGTGAGGTTGTTTGGCTTAGATCATTTCTTGATGAGCTGAGATTTCGGGTGCAATTGCCCATTCCTATGTACTGTGACAATCAAGCAACGATACATATTGCTTCGAATCCGGTATTTCATGAGAGAACCAAACATATTGAGGTAGATTGTCACATTGTTCGTGAGAAGAGTGATAGTGGTATGTTAGTTACTCCGTTTGTGTCTACAGGAGCCCAGTTGGCCGATATCTTTACCAAATCATTGTTCAAACCACGTTTAGAATTGTTATGTAACAAGCTAGGACTTTGTGATATTTATTCTCCAACTTGAGGGGGAGTGTTAGAATAGTTTAGTCCCATATCGGGTAGTTATGTTATGCAGTGGGTCTCGACATAATATAAATAAAGCTCTTTATGTGTTAGGGTTAATTAACACCCTATACACTTTCTCTTATATTCTATAACAAGAGTAATACTGCTTGATAGAATTTTATTAGACTACTCCTTCCAAATTTTGGAAAATATCAGTAGTCAATCCTCGTTCGTATACTTCATGAGTGTAGTTCTAGATCAACTACACCAATCATGGATTTGTGTGCTTTCAACGTGCCGCTTCTCTCATCAATGAACAATGCTGAAGTGATCAAGATGAGGTTCAATAAAGGACAAGAAAATATGGTACTGGCTTTGGATAGATGATAAAAATTTCATTAGAAGGTTGGAATTAAGTGAAAACTGGCTTTGGATAGATGATACTGAACATCAAGTGTAACATATTTATCTTCTTTTGATTGTTGGTACATGATGAGGTATTGAGGTTCATTAAGGGCCAAGAAAATATGACAAAAGGGTGATAATATTCTGAAAGAACTTGCATACGAAAAACATTATGCATTCACGGGAAACCAAATCCCCATTATCCTGCAGTTTACATTGTGTATAAGTTCTTTTTTTATTTTTTTATTAGCGTGTATAAGTTCTTTTGTACGAAAAACAATACATTCCTATTCCGTGTCCAAATTATTAACAAGCTTTTGAACTAGCTGTGGAAAATTTGGTTACTACCATATGGGCCATATTTAGTTGTGTGAGTATGCAAAAGGTATCAGTCTTACCTATTCAGATACATTTTCTGGAGGTTCACAAATCTGAGGTCAAGATAAAAGTGTTGGGAAAAAATTCGGCAATATTAGAATTAATTCCAAATAACAATTCCATCGATATTTGCATAATCACAGATTACAATGAAAGAGAAATACAAACGGGATTTTCTGAATCTGAACCGAGTCCTGTGTGATACCACAGTCTCCTTAAGAAAAATTCGCCGCCTACCGAGGGTGTTGTAGGATCTATCGATGTCTTCCTCCCAGAGTTGGCTCGATTAAACCACAACCCGTCGCCTTGGCGAACTGACTACCGCCCGTCTCTCTCTCTCTCTCTCTCTCTCTCTCTCTCTCTCTCTCTCTCTCTCTCTCTCTCTCTCTCTCTCAAAGTACGAATATCAGAACTTGTTAGGATTGTTGTGAATTTGCTGGTGTGTGTCCCAAATTGAGATCCACCAATCTATAGCCAAAGGAGAGATCCTCACAAATGTTGGAATTGAATGGACCCATTGAATATGCGAAACCCCCAAATTGATATCAGTCATCAAAGGGAGGAATAATACTACCATCAAGGTGGAGGGGTTACAAGAGTTATAGCCACACACATCAATACGTCTATTGATTGTGATGTGTCCGGATACACTGAACCATGGACCGGTTGCCTTGGGAGACCCTCCAGAAGTCCTGGTTTCATTCATCCGAAATTTCATAAATTTTCAACAATCCCCCTTATGAATGAAATTGGCAGACATACTAACACGGAGTGCAAAGCTGGCCTAAGAGAGAGACAACGGATAATCCTTGCATAGGATAGGTGGCATTTGGCCTGGAACCTTCCCTTGTGAACCAATCGGGTTTACTGGCAGACCAGTATGCGATTCCGCTTTGAACTATTTCGCCGTAGATGTAAAGCGAGACATTACTATTGGGTTCATTTTGGCCATGAAACCCCCTTCCTGGATCTGCAAGTATTTTCTTGAGAATTTTTCACAATTCTCAAAGAAGCGGCCCCACTTCATACTAACATAGGTGACCTTCCTATAAAGGGTATCCTGTTATACCCCGCCTAGCAACCCAATGCATAGGTGTCATTAAAAGCAACGCTTAACCTCTTCCCGTTTGTAGGTATCACTGTTCTACACCATAGGAATGCGCAGGAGACCAAGTCTCCTCAGTGATCGTTCTCTGGTACTCACGAAAGATAGTCTCATTGAACCTAGATTTTAGGATCTCCAGTCAGCTAGGTTGGCTACCCCCACGGTAACCATAAGCGTAGTGGCTTTAGCCCCATCCCTTTCGATGCTTGCTTAATTAGCTATCGGCTTAACTCTTTGGTTAGCGGATCCAGAATATTGTCATTTGACCTTACATAGTCAATAACGACAACCCCACTTGAGAGTAGTTGCCTAATGGTATTATGTCTACGTCGAATATGTCTAGACTTACCATTATACATATTAGTCTGTGCCTTACCAATTGCAAATTGACTGTCGCAATGGATACTAATTGCTGGCACAGGTTTCGGCCGTCTTGGAATATCCTCCAGAAACTGGCGTAGCCACTTGGCCTCTTTGATTCCATCGTAGAATGTGCTATACACGTCTGTTTCGAAGATTTCCAGGAAACTACTATACCACCAAGTATAAAAATATATCCACTTTTGGATTTCGAGTCCATATGATATCTAGTTCACATCACAATACCCTTCTAGTATTGCTGGATATCTAGTGTAGTGCAACCCCAGATCACGAGTATACTTCAAATAATGTAGAACCCTGACTATTGCCTTCCAGTGATCATGTTGTAGATTACTCATGTATTTGCTCAGTCTGCCAACTGAATAGGATATATCGGCCTTGTACAACTCATCAAGTACATTAGGCTGTCAATTATTTGAGAATACTCCAATTGAGAGAGAGAGAGAGAGAGAGAGAGAGAATCTAACCTTTTCTAAGTAGAACAAAGCCTATCCTTGAAACAATCTATGAGAATCAGTAGGTTTTTCTTTTTTGCTTTTCTCGGGTGTTTGCCATAGTCAAGATGGGAAGAAAACCGTTTATGTATGTGGATGTGGAACAGTTATTGAATGTGGAGTGAATTTTGTGTGGCTTAAATTTACCATCCTATCCTAGGCAGTTAGTATGCGGAAAGCTCTGACAAAGTAAGTACTGTTATGTTTGGGGACAAAAGTGAAAATCACTTTTGTGACTACTTCAAAAATAGGTCACACCAAAAGCTCTCTCTCTCTCTCTCTCTCTCTCTCTCTCTCGTGGGTATTCAGTGAATTGTTGAAAAAAAATTCAAATTTTCCTGCAAAAATTGTATTATTTTTACATCCTCGTTTTGCGGACCGAACAAACATTATGGGACGGAGAGAGTAGAATAGATTATATTTAAAATTAGGTATATAAATAATAAATTTTTTAAAACTCGAGGTCGGGGCTGGGCCCAAACATAGCTCTGCCCATGAATACAAATTTGTTTCATTTTTCTATCGTATTTTCCTCGATGGCTAGCTAAAACTAAATTTCAGAGTGTTTGAGCTACGCCCTAAGAGTTTACTTTTTTGCTCTTAATCACCTTGTTTTTATATTATATGGTTTTTTTTGGGTAACTTAGCTTGAAATTAAAAAAGGTTAACCGAATGTACAGCCTACAAAGAGCATACCCCAGGAGGAAAAGAAAAGAAGATTGAAAAAAATTCGATAATCTATGCACAACCTGCATAGAGAGTAAGGTAGAGTAAGTAATATAACAAAAGTGTCATGTGTGTAGAGATCATACCCCCGTTGCACTATTCATCTAAGCGGAAGGATAGTATAACGGGGTATGATAAGTAGTGATACGAGTATTAAGAATATGAAAGCGAACTACTGCCTGACACATCTCGCCAGGGTAGGAAATAAATCAATAGTCGCGGTCAGAAATAACCAAATGATAACCATCACTGAGGACTAGCAGCAATAAAGCAAATCGGCAACAACATAGGCTGAACAGTTACTACAAAGGAACAAGGCACCAAGAAGAGGTTCGAACCAGAAATGACGGCATCCGACAGGGGGCCCTACCCTGCACACCATGCCCATTCCATCCGGCCTAATACTCCCTCATCCAAGCCTAAGGTTCGCCAAAACAACCACTCACAACCAACTACCAACAACCACAGACTCCAGAGATGAGATAAACAATCCAACACTAATATTCCAACCTAACCCAGAAAACAATCATAATACCCACTTCTAAAGAACAACTACTACAGAGGGAAAGGCACCGAGAAGAGGCTCGAACTGGAGATGATGGCATCCGACAAGGTTACCCTCTCAAGCACCCTGCACACCACGCCCATTCCATCCAGACTACTACACGCTCAACCTAATCCCCTAGGCTCGCTAAAACAAGAAGCGGGACAGCTCAAGAACCAATAACAACGCATAACCACCGAAAGGCCACTCAAACCGCAAGTGAGACCAAGCTGCCCATTTCAATCAAAGCACAACCCCAATCTAATCAATGACAGCTCGCCAAGTTGCCCCTTTCAATCAGAGCAATACCTCAACCTAATCAAAGACAACTTGAGAAGAAACCCCTTTCAATCAGCGCATAACCACCAATCTAGTCGAACATAACCTCTGGCTCACCACACTACACTAAGAACTAGGCCAGTGAAACAAAGAAACTTGGAATATGAACAAGCTCAGCATAAATGCTAAAGCCAAAGCCCCAACATTGGGCAAAACCAACCTACAGCATATCGCATTGAGCCCCAAAATTGGGCAATTGAAATACGGCACCAATTGCCAATAGCGTAATCCAATAGCTTAACATGAATATAGCATCCAGTTGCAGATTTCATGACAAAACCAAATTGAATGCCAAACTCAGATTTGCAAGGAATTGGGCAGAGAGGAGCCATAAGTTGTCCTCCGATTCCCAAATTATGGTACGACCTACGCACACCAGATTGTAGTACGCCTGCGCGCACCCATTCTGGCGAAATCTAGCTAACACAGGAATAAGTAAATAAATCCAACAGAGTAACCCAATCTCAGTCCAATCAGATGACTGCCCATTCGAGTTTCTCAGTATGGATCTACAAGCCTAAAGAGATATACGTGCCCCTGGAATGGACCAGCGAGCTGAAGCTCCACCACCCCATCCACGGCTGTGAACTCTTGCAATCAGCTATACAAGGCTTCGACCATGGCTGGCCGTGAGCAATTTTTGAGCACAAAGCTCCAATCTGGAGTGAACCGGAAAAGACTATCCTTCGAATCTGGGTCAGATATAGCTTCAATCTCAGTCCAGGCTATCCCATAGCAGATTTCTAATTCTCGGTTTCAGGTGGATGAATCCACTCGGAACCATGGTAACGGACCCCACAAGGCCGAGCAAAAGGTGTTACCTCCACTCGATTATCCACATCGTGAGCAACCAGAGTTGAGATTACCTCTGAATTTGAAGTGAACGGAATTTATTGTGAAGACCCAAATTTGGGTCATATGTAGCTTCAATCGCTAGATGAACTGACCAAACTGAGCTGGGTAGCCCTCCTCCGATTTGACCCTGTGTACCACCGGAGAAAAGGCATGGGGTTTTGAACTACACAGGATCTGACGAAACCCAGCAGCTAGGAGCTCTTGTGAAACCCAGCAGCTCTTGTGTCTTCTCCGTGGTTGAAAATGACCCAAGGCTGTGGAATTGATCGTACCACCATACCGCCAAGCATCGATCCTCCCTAATGTGGATCGGTTCATGGGTGGGCTCATGGATCTCATGTGTTGGGTTTCTTGGAAACCCAGACAAGAACCAGTTCAACTGAACCTTGTGGATGATTGAAAAGATCCATTAAAGGTAGAAAAAACGGAAATTATGAATATATGCAGGTTAATTGGTTGGTATTGGCTTGATCAGAGCAAAATTACCTCTAGAACAGCCCCAAAACAAGGATTTCCTAGCAGGGAGTGCATTCTCTCTCTATTCTAGAGAGAGAAGCTCTCAACGTTGCCCAGCTTTTATCTTATATGGTTTTATTTCACTAATCACTTTTCATTCATTCGGTTTGTAATTGGGTACTTTCAAAGTTTGATAAGAAAAGAACGAAAAACAAGAGAAAGAAAGTCAGCCAAAAGGAGGAATTAAATCTGCATTCATTATCTCAGGTAAATTGGTCGAAACTCCTGAATCTTGTACTCGCCAAGCAGCAAGCACTGATCTGTACCTAATTTACTATTTTACTCTCAAGGTGAAATCCGTGTGCTTTCTAATACTATCCACTAGGCAGTTGATCGAGGCTTGCTTTTTGATTACATAGTGGTACCCATTAAGCTAATGCTACACTCATCGGTTTCAATTAATGCGAACTAAGAACGAGTGATCACAAAGGTCCCACGCCCGCAGAACAAGCGTCCGGATATCAGTGAGGTTGATTAGTATGTGGATTACGATCGTATCTAACATCTTTGAATTGGATCTTTATAGTTCCAATGCGCTAGTGCCGAACTTGAACTCGCCGACTGAACTAAAAATACCCCCGCAAGGAAAAGTGAAACCACCTATTGTTACACTAAGCCTTCAATGCGTTACCTAAACATGACAATAAGATACCAGAATGTTGTTTCACTTTGAACATAAACTGAATGTAATTGGAAAAAGTTTGAAAAAGCTTCGCAATCCACAAAAGATTTTGTAATTCGCATCGTTCACTTTCAAAGTCATCGTAACAAGCCCTATATAACCAAACACCATTTGGGAGATAAATTACTCTAATGTTTGTGTTCTTTAGTATCACACATGAAGCAGGAGGTGAAATGGAGTTATATGAAGAAATTGATAGAGATTTTCAAAGTAAATAAGTCGTCATTCTACATTTGTAAATTTTCTTGTTTCCTTAGAATGCTTATTTTCCTCTTTGTGAGCTTTGTCCCACATTGATTAGTTGATAGAAGTTGGAATAGTATCTATTAGGGAGCACGATGAAATAATGATCTAGCTGGTGCAGACTGCACCAGTTTGGTGTGACTAGGTGGTGCTGACGTGGATGCACCAATTCGGTGTGACTGGTTGATTGAGGCCGTGGGATCTGATCCAATGGTTAGGATAGATCGGGTGCATACCCCATTCATAATGGGTGCGTTGTGGCTTATAAATAGACCACTACTTGCCCGAATTTGGGACACACAAATGCCAAAATTCTCCCACATCTCTCTGTGTTTTTTCCTAGCATTCCAGCAAATATTCTGTCCATTTTCGTTAATGCAAATGGAAAGAACTTCGAGTTTGAGTTTCGATTTATCTTGAAGGCAGATTTGTTGTAAGCCTTTGCATACCGTTTGGTGGGGACAAATACTGTTTTTAGGAAAATGACATAGTCGTGACTTGAAATGTATTTCAGTATTTGTGGAGATTTTGCCATCCTTTTTTTACAATAGGAATCTCAGTCTCTTCTATTTTGGCAGCAAGAGAAACAAGCCACAACAAACTTAATTTGCATCATCGATCCAAGCTTTGTCTTTCTACGATTAGTACACAAAAACTTAGTCAGCAATGCAATAAAACACATAGCCTGAAAGGAAAGGAACTTATTATCCAAGTAGCTTATGGACAGGTATTCACACAGAGGTCCTACATTGAAATAGGCATGAACCATTAGTAAGACAACTAATATCTGTCCTAGAAACAGCAGCCACATTAATCGAAACTGGAAGAAATTTTTGAGTGCGTTTTAACATAAAGATGGATAATACGTACAAAAGAAAAAGCAAGTCCAATTTAGGCACATAAATATGGGATAAAGAAAGGAATAGGAAGATAAACATAATTATCATAATTTGGATATATCAACCTTTGCCCACTCAAAACTCTAGAGCAGATGGGGAGATTTAACTATCAATCTTCAATTGGGTTATTCCTTTCAGGGCTGCAGTATCTGAAAAAGTCCAACAACAATAATATGTTAATATCAGATAAAGAGTTGGAAATTTTCACAAAAAAAGGATAAAGAGTTGGAAAAAACCTACAGTGTATTTGCTTTTATTAATTTAGTGGTGATTATACAATTCCTACTTACCACATTGGTTATTGTCCTCAACAAGTGTTAGTTGGCCTTTCTTCCTCCAATCCATGGATGGTAGATGGCATTGCCCTACTGTCACATTTTCATATATATATCTATATAAAGGAAGACACTTCAGTGAACTAGACATGGCTCTTGTATCTATACACTATTTGGACTAGACATGCATGGCACTTTTTGCGAGGTCGGCAAACTGATTGGCTCCTAGCTAAGGCTTGTTTAAGGCCTTTGTGTGTGCGTACGTGTAATTTTATTTTTTTTTGGAGATTCTTTATCCTGCTGGCCTTGAATATGTCGTAAAATCCTCCTTGTCACCCACGACGAGTCATCTATTGCATGTGCCTCTCATAGATCGCCTCTTCCTGAAGAGAGTGAAATGCAGCTCGAGAAGCCAATGTCTTAATAATGAATAGCAAAGCAAGGCTGATGTGGAACCCATTGGTTTTGGTAAGAGCTAGGATTGATAACCTGTGAGTGCGGTGGTACTCTGATTTCTGCGTCGGGCCTGGGCTTTATATAGAGCGTGAAACTTTTGTCAAAATCCAACAGTGCTACTTGCACATATTTTTGTGCACATATCATGCACATACATTTTTGTGGAGCCCATATCGGGATCTCACAAAATAATCCGAACCACTCATCTTTTTTAAAATATTTTTTGAGGGTTCCTGTAAAAAATCAGCTCCAACGGATATTGGTAAGAGCTTTCTCAGAAATCGTAGGGCAAAACAGAATGATTTGCCCTACGATTTCTGAGAAAGCCCTTACCGATATCCGTTAGAGTTGATTTTTTACGGGAACCCTCCAAAAAATATTTTAAAAAAAATGAGCAGTTTAGATCATTTTGTGGAACCCCGATATGGGCCCTACAAAATATATGTGCATGATATGTGCACAAAAATCTTTGTGGGAATCATTACTGTGTCCTAATACATACTAGGCTAGTAGCTAGTCCACTAAGTTTAATTTGTTTTCAAAGTCAAGATTCCTGAGTGCCTTAGTAAATTGATCAGTTTCGGACTCAACAGAGTAATATTGCTTGATAGAATTTTATTAGGCTACTCCTTTGAAATTGTGAAAATATTCGTTTCAGTCCTTATTAGTATACTTCATGGGTGAAGTTCTGAATTAATCTATCAATTAACTACGCCAATCGGTTACTGAGGGGTTTCATGTTTTACTGTTCGGATCGGATTGCTTTCAACTTCCTGTTTCGCTTATCAATGAACAATGCTAAACTGATCAAGACAATTACTCGATTATTCGATACTTAATTAGCGTTATCAACACATGACAAAAATGACATCAGAAGCTTGGAAATAAGTGAAAACTAGCTTTGGATGGCTAATACTGAACATCAAGTGTAACATATATTTATCTTGTTTCGATTGTTGGTACCGGATGAGGTTCATTAAAGGACAAGAAAATATGCCAAAACGGTGATAATATTCTGATAGAATTTACATACGAAGACTTTATGCATTCATGGGAAACAAAATGCCCATCATCCTACATTTTATCATTACCATGTCAAATTTATTAACAAGCTTTTGAACTACCTGTGGCCACTAATTTGGTTACTCCGAAGAGAGCCATATTTAGTATATGCCAAAGGTATCTGTAATAACTCTGTACATCATCGGATACATTTTCTAGAGTTTCAGAAATCTGAGGTCAAGCTAAAAGTGTTATTCGTAGAAATGACTCTTCTTTCACCAATGAACTTGTAAAAATGGGATACGTTCTGCGTTATGTGTTCAAAATGTATGCACTGCTCCCACAGAGAGCTATGAATTTGAAACATTATCATCTGTCAAGCTGCTGGAAATTGCTTGCGTAGAGATATCTAACCATTCTACTAGGAATATGAATCTATATGAAGTATAAGAGAGAATTGTCATTGTAAGTCATTGCCTTCTGAAAGGACTTTTTATGTAGCAAACTGAAAGGATATTTTCATGAAATAAGGTTCATTCTTCACAAAAAAATAAAAAATACTTAAAAGAAAGGAAAAATTAATAGGACAGTATGAATATCTATAAGAAGCAGCCAAAGAAATTATGCAGCATCAGTTAAAAGGAAAATTTTTAAGCCACGAGATATTTTACGGCCAATCACCCCGCAATCAATTAGAGATGCATGTTTACGGTCACTTATAAGCTATCATGTTTGGAGATGTTATAACCTAGGTAAAGGTGGATTGCTCTACGCCCTTATAAGCTATCATCACCAGTGACCTAATACATAGATTCAATGGCTTAGTAAGAAATGCAGGCAATGTCGACTCAACTGAAAACGTGGATGGTTTATACCTAGTAATGGTCGCACTTCAAGTCTGATCAATTTTCCATCTCCAAGAAGAGTCTTGGACGCATGCAACTGAGTAAGAACCTCATTCATCGCCGGTCGATTTCTAACACGTTCTTTTGAGCAGGCAATCCCAACATTAAGTAGAGAAATCAAGATCTCTCGAATCTTGTGACTTCTAGCAAAACTTTGACTCCAACCATTGTTGATGCTTGAGCTTGCCTGCCCCTGTTCTCTTTGTTGAAGCAGTGTTGGATCAACAATGCTCTCTACTTGTTCAGGTAGAGCTATCTTAGCAAAGTTGTGGATAGTCATACCATCAGTAAACATACTATCAGTAGGTCTCTTGGCTGTAAACATCTCTAGAATGAGGATTCCGTAACTATACACATCACCGGATGTTGACACTTCATTTCCCATGCCATACTCTACAATTTACAGGGTGAAAAAATGCAATTACGATTTCGTAGAAATCTGGATATTTGAGTATGGTCTAGATTTTCGAAAGTAAAGGAAAGCCAAAAAGTGCTAGGAAGTACATTTACCTGGAGCCGCGTAACCAACAGACCCCCTTATGCCAATGGAACTTGATTGATTTGCAGAAGAAGTACATTTAGTATCTCGAAAGAATCTTGCTTGCCCAAAATCAGCTACATGTGCAACCATTTCTTCATCTAGAAGAATGTTGCTTGGCTTCAAATCACAGTGAACAATTGGTTATGAGATATGATGGTGGAGATAATCAAGTGCAGAAGCGACATCAATTGCAATGTTTAATCTCTGAAGAAGATTTAAATTTCTTGACTTATTACACAACCCACGTCCATTCTCATTTGGATGCAACCACTCCTCTAGGCTTCCATTGACCATGAATTCATATACTAGAGCTTTGAAATCATTTCCTTGATAGTCAATACTTGAACATACTGTAAGCACCCTTACAAGATTTCGGTGTTTGATTTTCTTCAAGGCCTTACACTCAGTTGTGAAACTCCTGGAAGCTCCAGCAACTTAAAGGTTTAGTACCTTAATTGCAACAACTTTCCCTCCCTGATCAAGAATTCCTCTATACACCGAACCAAAGCCACCGACGCCAATCAAATTTACTGGAGAGAACCCATTGGTAGCTTTAAGTAGACTTTGGTAGGATAGATCCAAAAACGAGTTCCCTAATAATCTGAAAGTTGATACATTTGTTCTCTTTCTAAACAAACAGCGGTAGAGGAAACAAAACATCAGACTTGGTCCTAGAAGGCCACAAACTATCGAGATTATTAAATTCATGGTAAGAGAAGAATATCCTCTCTTTCCAAACCCTCTGGAGCTGCAACTTTGCAGCTCCAATTCAGCTATACCTCCACAGAGCTTATCGTTTCCCTTGACAGAAATCGCACTTGCATTCCTATATATGCCTATTTCTGGTACCACACCTTCAAAATCATTGAATGACAGATTTAATTTACGCAAGAAAACAAAGCCATCGAAATAGTCAGGGATTTGTCCCGAGAAATTGTTTTGAGAAATATCGAATTCCTCAACTCCTCTCAAATTACTTAAAGACAGAGGAAGGATTCCCGAGAATTTGTTTCCCTTCATATATAGAAATCTCAGTTCTACGCAGCTACCAAACTTCTTGGAATTTCACCAGATAACATGTTCTCAGAACAATATAGGTCCTCGAGATTTTTTAAATTTCCAATCTCCATCGGAAGAGAGCCAATCAAATTGTTTTGAGAAATATCCAAATACAATAATGATGAGAGACTCATAACCTCTCTGGGTAGGGTGCCCATAAGATTGTTTCCATGAAGTCTTAGTTCCACCAACATTTGGCATTTCCCCAGACTTGAAGGGATGCTTCCATGAAGATCGTTTCCAAACAGCCTAAGAGTTATTAGCCTAGTTAAATTTCCAACAAACGACGGGATGTCCCCGTAGAATTTGTTACTGGATAGACCCAATAACTCCAGATTTTGAAGCTTTCCAATATCAGCAGGAATTTGACCTGTCAAACGGTTGTCGTCTAGACGAATAATGTAGAGACCCATAATTATTTTCTCAAATTTTAAATGTTTAATAAGTATTTGGATTATCAAAGTGTGTATAACAATGTGGATATGAGTTGGGTCAATGTGAGATGACTTGTAAGTTGTGGGAGTTGACGTGATACAATAGGAGTGAAAGGGTGAAAGTGTTATTTGTGCTATATAAGTAAAAAAAAAAAAAAGGGGGAGCAGGAGATTATTTTTTTCTCCTTTCCTTTCCTTTCTTTTCTTCTTCTCCGGCGTCTCTCTCGGCTCTCACCTCTCTCACCTTCTCTCTTCGGTTTCATCGACCACGAGTGAGACTTTTGAAAAGTCCCAAGTACTAAAGTTGTTCTACGCGACGAGAGCTTCCTATCCATCGAAGAAAATTCACGATCGGAGCACTTCGAAGTTTCCTCCATGTTCGGGCTTGCTTCTAACCCTCGAGGTAGGGATCTCCTACCTTTCTTTACATGTTTAAGTGTTGGATGGATGTACGAGAATCAAGTTTGATCATCTATTTTGAGTCTTGAATAAATCTTGTATGCTGAAAATTTCGTGGGTTCTGCTAATCTGTCTTTTTGGAGCCTTTCTGCTAGGAATTAATTTTTGGTGCCTTCATAACAGTTAAAGTACGTTTCAATACGAAGATTTCGGTACCAAGATCATGAAAAACCGATAATCACACAATTAGTTATGAATTTTTGAATACCGGCTGTTTCCTGGATACCCGAACCTGTGCGTGGCTGTCTTCTTTTAATTTTCTGGGCATGATGAACATTTTGGGTGGCTTTGGGTCTTTTACAGGAGGTGCATATTTAAGTTAAGAAGAGATTGGCGTTGGAATCAATTAATTTGGTTAAGTATACAATTTTTGGTGAATTTCTAAAGCTGGGTTGGTTGATAGGTGCGAAAATGGTTGCGAAACTGTTTTTCTTTTGATTGTTGGGTTAATCTCCTCTCGTTTCTGAACCTGGGATTTTTACTGAGTGTAGGGTTTGTCGTGGTGCAGCTTTTGGCTTTGGTTTCACTATTTTTGGGTTTAAGATGAAAGAGTTATGATTTTTCAATCAATTTTACTTATTCCCGCGTAGAATCTGACAGCACTGGCGGACTTAGGTAAAATGGCCATAACTCCTAGCTCGGGACTCGAAAGGACACACCGTTTGTTTTGGTAGAAACTAGACACATAGAGCTTTCCAACGATACATCCCATGCATCATGGGTATGTCCGAACGATAACAGATTTGCATCCAAAGTTGACCTAAATTCTGCCTTTGTACCAGTTTTTACTGTTATGTTGGAGCTATAATTGAAAGGCCGTAGTTAAGTTACCCGAACTCCGTTTTTGATGTATGATCTATGGATTCAAAGGAGAAGCCTACTTTTCAATGGTTTAAATGTCGTTCTTAAATTTATGTTATTTGATCGGATATAGTCAGAACTTCAAGTGTGAATGATTAATTTCACCTATTGGATATGTGGGGATATGATGAGTTGATCTAGATGATTAATTATTGGGATATGAGAATTAGTGAGCATAAGGGTTAAAATACTTGTAAACGATTGGAATAGAAAATGGATTAGATGGATGATATGATCGATGATAAATTAAGTTGTAGAATGTTTGACGCGATGTGTAAATTATTCGATGTCTTTCCATGAGATTGAGTCTTTGGGCTTGCGGGATACTTGCAGTGAGTTAAACAGGATTTGGTGAATCACTTGGCATGAGTGCATGGTTGTTAAGCACTGATGGGTACTACAAAGATGAGGATCTTTATAAGTATTTGCAAATTAGACTCTTAATGGAGATGTCACAAAGGGGGTCCATTAGGTGGTAATATGAGATGTGAATCGAAAGGATTTTAGTGGACGCACGGGGGTCCTTAAAGCCCGGAACTGAATGAAAGGATTTTAGTGGACGCACGGGGGTCCTAAAAGCCCGGAATTGAATCGAAAGGATTTTAGTGGACGCACGGGGGTCCTAAAAATCCGGAATTGATCAAAAGGATTTTAGTGGACGCACGGGGGTCCTAAAAGCCCGGAATTGATCCAAAGGATTTTAGTGGACGCACGGGGGTCCTAAAAGCCCGGAATTGATCAAAAGGATTTTAGCGGACGCACGGGGGTCCTAAAAATCCGGAATTGATCAAAAGGATTTTAGGGGACGCACGGGGGTCCTAAAAGCCCGGAATTGATCCAAAGGATTTTAGTGGACGCACGGGGGTCTTAAAAGCCCGGAATTGAATCAAAAGGATTTTAGTGGATGCACGGGGGTCCTAAAAGCCTGGAATTGATATTGAATCAAAAAGATTTTAGTGGACGCACGGGGGTCTTAAAAGCCCGGAATTGATTCAAAGGATTTTAGTGGACGCACGGGGGTCCTAAAAGCCCGGAATTGAATCAAAAGGATTTTAGTGGACGCACGGGGGTCCCAAAAGCCCGGAATTGAACGAAAGGATTTTAGTGGACGCACGGGGGTCCCTAGTGCCCGGAAGGGCACAAGAAAGCCACGGATCTACCGAAAGGTGTGATGCCGAAATGAACATAGGACGCATGGGGTCCTTAGTGCCCGGAAATAAAATCGAAACGCGTGACATGGTGAAACGGAGAATCTTGTTATTATTTATGATCAACTAAGATTGAAAATGTCAGTTTGAGTTGGTAACGTGGAACGTCTAATGTGTCAATACATGCTTTCTTTTATTTTTCCCTTTAGACCGCCAAATCCTTGTGGCTTGTTCTCCTGATGTGTGATGGGCAGTTCTGTGTGAATGTATAAGTGGTACCTCATGGTGTGATGCATTGTGAGAGTTTCATGTATGGTATTTGCTTGTCAGACTTATAAGGGAAATCTTAATGTGGAGGAGTTTTGCTAGATGTTGAGATTTGAAGTTTGATTTGGGATTGACGGATGAGTTTTCCTTGTTGTTGAGGTGCGGTATTGTTCGACTTGTCATTGCTTACCTTATGTTCTAGCTCTACATGCCTAGTGTGTATATTTTTGGTGAGAGGTTGGTTGGTTGTATGAGAAAAGAAAGTGAAAACATTTTGTTAAAGAACTCAGACTAATCTTTAGGTCTTTGAAATGGAAATGAAAGTGCAGGGATTGGGTTAGGTAATGCCGTAGCGGTAAGCTGAGATTTTTAAGAATATTGGTGTGTGTGTGGGTGAGAGTGTTGGTGTTTGAGAAATGGAGTTAAATATTTTCCAGCGTGAGTATGACATTTTGAGCTTCACATTTGACAAAACAAGTACGTTTTTGGAAAATGTTTTCCCTTGTGATCTGTCTTCACTTCTGCATGCAATTTAGGTATGGACATCTCTACGAGCTAGTGTAGCTCACCCTATCCTTTCAGGTACTCGTCATGGCACTTAGCTTGGATTGCATGGAGTGCATATTGAGACGTCTCTTGGGAGCTTCATTGGAATCATTAAGGAGGTGTTTTATCATCTAGTCAAATTCATGTTGTGTACTTTACTCACAATTGAAGGTTGTATCTTTTGGTTAGAACATATGTAAAGCTAGGTATAAACTCCTCTCTTTGATTATTGTGAAGCCCTTTTTATGGAATACGTTTGGGAGACTTTATGTAAAAAAAAAAAAAAATTTAGAGAGAAGAAGAAGAAGAGACTGTGATTCTTTGTTTGGATTGGCTTGACATTTAATGGTAAATATAGTTGAGGAAAAAGATTTTTTGTTTATAGAAAATATATTATTATTTTAGTTGAAAATCGAGGGCGTGACAACTTGGTATCAGAGCATAGGTTTAGAATACCTCGGGACCGTGGGGAGGCACTTAGTCTTATGGGTCTAGCAGTTGCATTGGGGCATGAATGGTGTGTGTGTACTTGAATAGCTTTCACCTGTTTATGTGGCATTGCAATTGCATTTGTGTAGGGCTATATAGACTTGTTGACTTGTGTTGAGATCGATAAAATGGATAGAAATTGTGTAAGATGTTACGAGACTGAAATGAACTTGATTACTTTTGGACTTCCTAGAACCATGAGTTGGGTATGTGTGAGCCTTCTAGATCTTGTGCGATGTGATGGTTGATGGTAGTTTACTAGTTTCTCTTCTCTAACTGTTGTAGTAGTTGGAAATTGCATGTTTTAAGAATATGCATATTTGTGGAAAGTTATCGATTGAAGTTTGCTCTATGTATTTGCTTATATTTTGCACCATTATGTTTGGTGTCTATTTGGTGTTGTCCTAAGTGGTAAAACTTGAATTGATAGTGTATCCAATGTGTGCATGATAAGTGATATGTTGACTGCTATGTGAAACTCATTTTTCTTGGACTTGAGGATCTACTTCCGGATATTCAGTTTGAAGTGCGGCTGGCCACCGCGACTTCAAGATTGAATACCTAGAATAGAAGCTTTTTGAACAAGATAAAAGAAAATGATTTACCTTCTGCCGTGGAACTGGATAAGGATAGATCATGTGACGCTATAGTTAAAGATTTGTATCCCTTTGACGATTTTATACTTTTAAACGTGGAACCATTCTGTTGTGAAGACTATGCATGTCTAAGTCCCTCTGCTTACTAGTCTTCTGTAAGTAAGTGTCTTTGTATCCTATTGAGAATTAAGAACAGTGAAACAAAATGATTAAATCCTTTAAAATTGCCATACTTTCCTTCATGAGATTGAGTTGGTATATGTGTTCCTGAAATTTGGCGATGCAATGACATGGTTTGATGATGTAATTTGATTAATAAGAACTCGTGTGAGAGTATGATAGAGTTTAATGTCATGTTGACGCTACGCCTTGAAGAATGTTGAACTTAGGATTAAGCCTTGAAAGGAACGCTTGGTTATGAGGAAACATGATGGAGTTGTTCTAATGTGAGGATTTGAGCTACAAGGGAAGAGAAAGAGATGTGGATAACGAGAGATGAAATGGAGGGAAGTGTTCGGACTTGATTTTATTGTGATCGGTGTAGATTTTTTGAATCTAGATTTCATGGTGGCTAACTTGTTGAACCTTCCCTGATGTTGTGCTATTTGTTGTGACGGTTGTGTTGTGTAATTCAGTTGTTTCACGACTTGTTAACTTGGTTATAAATTTCGAGGACGAAATTTCTTTAAGGAGGGTAGGATGTAGAGACCCATAATTATTTTCTCAAATTTTAAATGTTTAATAAGTATTTGGATTATCAAAGTGTGTATAACAATGTGGATATGAGTTGGGTCAATGTGAGATGACTTGTAAGTTGTGGGAGTTGACGTGATACAATAGGAGTGAAAGGGTGAAAGTGTTATTTGTGCTATATAAGTAAAAAAAAAAAAAAGGGGGAGCAGGAGATTATTTTTTTCTCCTTTCCTTTCCTTTCTTTTCTTCTTCTCCGGCGTCTCTCTCGGCTCTCACCTCTCTCACCTTCTCTCTTCGGTTTCATCGACCACGAGTGAGACTTTTGAAAAGTCCCAAGTACTAAAGTTGTTCTACGCGACGAGAGCTTCCTATCCATCGAAGAAAATTCACGATCGGAGCACTTCGAAGTTTCCTCCATGTTCGGGCTTGCTTCTAACCCTCGAGGTAGGGATCTCCTACCTTTCTTTACATGTTTAAGTGTTGGATGGATGTACGAGAATCAAGTTTGATCATCTATTTTGAGTCTTGAATAAATCTTGTATGCTGAAAATTTCGTGGGTTCTGCTAATCTGTCTTTTTGGAGCCTTTCTGCTAGGAATTAATTTTTGGTGCCTTCATAACAGTTAAAGTACGTTTCAATACGAAGATTTCGGTACCAAGATCATGAAAAACCGATAATCACACAATTAGTTATGAATTTTTGAATACCGGCTGTTTCCTGGATACCCGAACCTGTGCGTGGCTGTCTTCTTTTAATTTTCTGGGCATGATGAACATTTTGGGTGGCTTTGGGTCTTTTACAGGAGGTGCATATTTAAGTTAAGAAGAGATTG
Organism: Rhododendron vialii; assembly: GCF_030253575.1. Classification (NCBI taxonomy): domain Eukaryota; kingdom Viridiplantae; phylum Streptophyta; class Magnoliopsida; order Ericales; family Ericaceae; genus Rhododendron; species Rhododendron vialii. The sequence continues at coordinate 28,989,473 of NC_080562.1, read as the reverse complement.
GCGTTGGAATCAATTAATTTGGTTAAGTATACAATTTTTGGTGAATTTCTAAAGCTGGGTTGGTTGATAGGTGCGAAAATGGTTGCGAAACTGTTTTTCTTTTGATTGTTGGGTTAATCTCCTCTCGTTTCTGAACCTGGGATTTTTACTGAGTGTAGGGTTTGTCGTGGTGCAGCTTTTGGCTTTGGTTTCACTATTTTTGGGTTTAAGATGAAAGAGTTATGATTTTTCAATCAATTTTACTTATTCCCGCGTAGAATCTGACAGCACTGGCGGACTTAGGTAAAATGGCCATAACTCCTAGCTCGGGACTCGAAAGGACACACCGTTTGTTTTGGTAGAAACTAGACACATAGAGCTTTCCAACGATACATCCCATGCATCATGGGTATGTCCGAACGATAACAGATTTGCATCCAAAGTTGACCTAAATTCTGCCTTTGTACCAGTTTTTACTGTTATGTTGGAGCTATAATTGAAAGGCCGTAGTTAAGTTACCCGAACTCCGTTTTTGATGTATGATCTATGGATTCAAAGGAGAAGCCTACTTTTCAATGGTTTAAATGTCGTTCTTAAATTTATGTTATTTGATCGGATATAGTCAGAACTTCAAGTGTGAATGATTAATTTCACCTATTGGATATGTGGGGATATGATGAGTTGATCTAGATGATTAATTATTGGGATATGAGAATTAGTGAGCATAAGGGTTAAAATACTTGTAAACGATTGGAATAGAAAATGGATTAGATGGATGATATGATCGATGATAAATTAAGTTGTAGAATGTTTGACGCGATGTGTAAATTATTCGATGTCTTTCCATGAGATTGAGTCTTTGGGCTTGCGGGATACTTGCAGTGAGTTAAACAGGATTTGGTGAATCACTTGGCATGAGTGCATGGTTGTTAAGCACTGATGGGTACTACAAAGATGAGGATCTTTATAAGTATTTGCAAATTAGACTCTTAATGGAGATGTCACAAAGGGGGTCCATTAGGTGGTAATATGAGATGTGAATCGAAAGGATTTTAGTGGACGCACGGGGGTCCTTAAAGCCCGGAACTGAATGAAAGGATTTTAGTGGACGCACGGGGGTCCTAAAAGCCCGGAATTGAATCGAAAGGATTTTAGTGGACGCACGGGGGTCCTAAAAATCCGGAATTGATCAAAAGGATTTTAGTGGACGCACGGGGGTCCTAAAAGCCCGGAATTGATCCAAAGGATTTTAGTGGACGCACGGGGGTCCTAAAAGCCCGGAATTGATCAAAAGGATTTTAGCGGACGCACGGGGGTCCTAAAAATCCGGAATTGATCAAAAGGATTTTAGGGGACGCACGGGGGTCCTAAAAGCCCGGAATTGATCCAAAGGATTTTAGTGGACGCACGGGGGTCTTAAAAGCCCGGAATTGAATCAAAAGGATTTTAGTGGATGCACGGGGGTCCTAAAAGCCTGGAATTGATATTGAATCAAAAGGATTTTAGTGGACGCACGGGGGTCTTAAAAGCCCGGAATTGATTCAAAGGATTTTAGTGGACGCACGGGGGTCCTAAAAGCCCGGAATTGAATCAAAAGGATTTTAGTGGACGCACGGGGGTCCCAAAAGCCCGGAATTGAACGAAAGGATTTTAGTGGACGCACGGGGGTCCCTAGTGCCCGGAAGGGCACAAGAAAGCCACGGATCTACCGAAAGGTGTGATGCCGAAATGAACATAGGACGCATGGGGTCCTTAGTGCCCGGAAATAAAATCGAAACGCGTGACATGGTGAAACGGAGAATCTTGTTATTATTTATGATCAACTAAGATTGAAAATGTCAGTTTGAGTTGGTAACGTGGAACGTCTAATGTGTCAATACATGCTTTCTTTTATTTTTCCCTTTAGACCGCCAAATCCTTGTGGCTTGTTCTCCTGATGTGTGATGGGCAGTTCTGTGTGAATGTATAAGTGGTACCTCATGGTGTGATGCATTGTGAGAGTTTCATGTATGGTATTTGCTTGTCAGACTTATAAGGGAAATCTTAATGTGGAGGAGTTTTGCTAGATGTTGAGATTTGAAGTTTGATTTGGGATTGACGGATGAGTTTTCCTTGTTGTTGAGGTGCGGTATTGTTCGACTTGTCATTGCTTACCTTATGTTCTAGCTCTACATGCCTAGTGTGTATATTTTTGGTGAGAGGTTGGTTGGTTGTATGAGAAAAGAAAGTGAAAACATTTTGTTAAAGAACTCAGACTAATCTTTAGGTCTTTGAAATGGAAATGAAAGTGCAGGGATTGGGTTAGGTAATGCCGTAGCGGTAAGCTGAGATTTTTAAGAATATTGGTGTGTGTGTGGGTGAGAGTGTTGGTGTTTGAGAAATGGAGTTAAATATTTTCCAGCGTGAGTATGACATTTTGAGCTTCACATTTGACAAAACAAGTACGTTTTTGGAAAATGTTTTCCCTTGTGATCTGTCTTCACTTCTGCATGCAATTTAGGTATGGACATCTCTACGAGCTAGTGTAGCTCACCCTATCCTTTCAGGTACTCGTCATGGCACTTAGCTTGGATTGCATGGAGTGCATATTGAGACGTCTCTTGGGAGCTTCATTGGAATCATTAAGGAGGTGTTTTATCATCTAGTCAAATTCATGTTGTGTACTTTACTCACAATTGAAGGTTGTATCTTTTGGTTAGAACATATGTAAAGCTAGGTATAAACTCCTCTCTTTGATTATTGTGAAGCCCTTTTTATGGAATACGTTTGGGAGACTTTATGTAAAAAAAAAAAAAAATTTAGAGAGAAGAAGAAGAAGAGACTGTGATTCTTTGTTTGGATTGGCTTGACATTTAATGGTAAATATAGTTGAGGAAAAAGATTTTTTGTTTATAGAAAATATATTATTATTTTAGTTGAAAATCGAGGGCGTGACAAATAACTTGTAAATTGATCAGATTCCCTATCCCAGTTGGGATGTTCCCAACTATTCTATTGCCATATATAACCAACCGACGAAGATCATTTGAGAAATTGCTGATTGTATCGGGCAATAATCCTCCAAAATTGTTTGAACCCAGAATTAAACTGATCAGATTCGTAGCATTGGTTAAAGAGTTGAGAAAACTCAAGTCATCAGTTTTCCCAAATCCGAGATGATTTTCAGCCAAGATTAACCGCCCGAGATTATGCAACTTTTCCAAATGAGGCACTTTTCCGGTAACTTTATTTTTTGAAAAACCAATGTGATACAGTTTTGTGGCATTAGATATGGATATTGGAATAGATCCAGTAAATAAGTTGGAAACAACTTCAACGAATTGAAGATTAAGAAGAGTATTTCCAAGTTCCAAGGGAAGTCTCCCTTGAAGTTGGTTAACCGGAACTACAAAGCTTGTGATAGAACAGATATTAAAGATGGAGGAAGGAATTGTACCAACCAATCTATTCTCTCCTAATTGAAGAGCTTCTAGCTTTTTTATTTTTCCCAGAGCATAAGGAATACTCCCACCAATCCTATTATCTTCCGCACTGAAGTCAATCAGAGACGATAGATTACCAAAAGATGAAGGAATACCTCCAATAAGATGGTTCCGTCCAATATTCAGCACCTGTAGCTTAGTCAGGAAACCAAGCTCCACGGCGATTTTCCCTGATAATCTATTTCTTGGAAGGCTAAGGATAATGAGGTTAGAGCAACCAGATATGTTGGTGGGAATTTCACCGGTAAATGAATTGTTACCCATCTGTATCTCTCCTAACCTTTTCAAACGGCCAAGTTGTGGTGGGATTTCATGGCTGAAGCTGTTGTTACAAAGCCATAGTTCCTTAAGAAAGCTCATGTTTCCAATGTGAGGCGAAATGGACCCTGCCAATTCTCGGCCATCCAGGTTCAACACAGTGACCCTCGTGGGGTGGCGGTGGCCACATGTTACCCCAACCCAGTGGCAGAAGTGGATGGATTCGTTCCACGACTTGAGAGTTCCAAAAGGATCGCCCGTGATTTGGGCCTTGAAGTTGAGCAGGGCTAGTCGGTCGGTCTCATTCCCGTGATGCACAGAGTAGGCTACTGAAGCCAAAAGCAAGGGAGTAAGGAATAATGACGATGAAAATGGCAGATCCATCTGGTGATTGGAGAAGGCCACTGATGAAGTTGTTGATTTCTGGGGCAAGCCAATTACTTTAGTGCTGTATTTATTTGTTTTTAGACTGGCTGATGCCTATTTAAGAAAGCTGTAATTCCACCAAAACTCCATCACTTTGTAAACGCGTAGACCCCGTTTGCTGACCAGATTAGTTTTTATAGGACAAACACGGTGTAATTATTGAGGACAAAGCATTTGTTGATGAGCAATCGAATGGTCTGAACTCTTGCCTTACGTATTGCCACACTTACCACGACAATGTTGGGCCCCTGGCCCCCTGGATCAGTGACGTGATGTTAGTGTCATTAATTATTTCAGAGTAGTGACTGGTTGGGATTTTTTACTGCTCCAATGGGATCAGTGGCGGAGCCAATGTAGGCCCACAGGGCATTGGCGCCCACTGCAATTTTTTTTTTTACTTGAATCGAATCAGCTATTGCGTTTATATAATTCAATAAACTTGCCCAAATACACAAACTCATAGTTGTGAGGTGAAAGCCTACACAACAAAGAGGAACCCATGGAGGCAAATGAGCATTCACACCGGACAAACCATTAGAGAGAGCAATTAGAGCACAGTATGTGCAACCTTATTTTAAACTCATCTAGCGAGATCCGATTCGCAAAAAATAAAACTAATACCAAGCACATGCATGACCAACAAACAACCGGACTAAATTCGGACAAAGATGAAATAAAGCAAAAAATACACTCCTTTCCGTCATTGAGCTGCCCTTCTCTTGCCTAGCCCCTACTGATCAAGCTCCCAAGTCGGCGGCCCAAGAAGCCACCAGCGATCACGCGACTGCAAATCCAAAAGCGGTGGCGGCAAGTGGAACGGCGATGAATGGCAAGTGGTTTTGGTGGAGAAAGGAAAAGAGAAACCATATCTGAACCCCTCCCACCGCCCAAATTAAGGTATAAACCCAAAGGGGAAGGAGAAGAAGAAGTGTGGGGACCGTTTTAGGGTTAGAAAAAGGTGCTCCCATTTTGAGGGTTAGAGAGAGGTAGAGAATCAAAGGATATTCTCTTTAACAACTCAAAAATAGGGTGAACATGATAGCATTTTCAACTTTATTTAGGATTCGTAATAGGTGGGTGAACAAAACACAACCCCAAAATCAGAAAAAATCCCATTTGATTCTCGTGATGTAACACGCAAGCCACCGTCGTATTGCCAAAAAGCATCAAGTCGTGGGTCGGTGGAATGTGTATAGATTCGGTGTCACCGGAACTTTTATTTCTTAGTGCTCCTACTAATGCATATTCTGGCTACACCACTGAATGGGATACTCTCTTATGTGTCCGTGTGTGTTAGTTTGGAAGTGTTCTCGAAAGTTGAGAGAGAAGCTTGTAAATCTCTTTCTGTTTTGTTTAATCATTTCTTTGTTTTTTTTCAGAATTGGGTCGAATTCGGTAGGATCATGTTTTACCCAAAATTTCCCTTAATTATTGTATAAATATTCCAGCAATTCTTGATTGTCTTTTGAATCAAGAAAATCGTGTATTTTTCTAACAATTTCGTCTTTATCTTTTGTTGGATTTTTGCTATGTGAAAAAATAAGGGAACAGCAAGAAAGAAAAGTCGGTGGTTTTTTCCCTTGGGAAAAGGAAAAGATTTGGACAGTTGGTCATTGTATGCCATGGTTGGGAAAGTGGGCTGGCATGGAGCATTAAATGTGGTGATAAGCTCTAGAATATCCTCGGCAATTCTAAATGCTTTTGCTGCCATGTATTTAAGGGATTTATGCCGTGTGTGAAGGGTAGAGAGAGAGAGAGCAGAGAAGGCAGAAGGATTGGGAGCCCCTTGGGGGTCTTTCCCACCATGAAAGGTTTTGTGTGAGAGAGAGAATAGTTGAGAGGAAAAATAGAGTTGTGGGGTGAATATAAAACATTGTGAGTCATGTGTTAGGAGCTCGGGAGGGTTTTACATCTCACATTGTAATTTCTATTTTTCATATAGTGGAAGATTTCTCTCTCTCCCATGGACATATCCGAGTTTGGAGAACCACGTATTTTGATTGTGTGTGTTCTCTTGTGTGTGATTTCGTTTTTGTTAATTTGTTGCGCTTCCGTTGCGGATGGGATTACCGGGCATAATCCCAACATCTTTCTCATGAGGAAGAGGGAGGAGAGTGGAGAGAGAATGAGGCAGAAGATAGGGGTACTGGAACACACTGTTCACATTCTTTAACTGCACAATTAAAACATACAGTCATTCTCTAAATTAACACATTCTAAGCACAAAAAATTAGGTCTTGTTTTTCTTTTCTTTTTTTACCTTCTTGTCATATGAAACACATACTACTATAACGAAAACAGAAAATGTTGATGGGTCCATAAATCTAATACTGATGGGTCACCTCTCGAGTATAAAGTTGATAAAAATTCACATAATCTAGTATAACGAGAACATGCATTCAGAAAAAAATTATAACGAAAACAGAAAATGTTTAAGCATTCTTTATAGAGCACAAAACTTTGAATTTTTTTTTTTTTTTTGTGAAAGAGCAAGAAATGCATTAATAATAATATAAAAAGTACAACTATACTGTCGTCATTACATAATGAAGACACATCAGTGACGAATGAAGATTAAATATACAGTAAACTTTTAATAAAATGTGTGGACTAGTGCATGTTTTGTATTTTAACATTTTTATTTGATGGGTATGCCAAATTGTCTTTATTGGCATTGTGGTAGTGCTTGAGCATAAGCATTTGTTGGTTGGGGTTTGACTCCCGTTAGCGTGTGTTCTGAAGAATTTTTTAATTTCAACATTTCGGCATCAAAATGAAAGGAAAAAGCCCTCCATGCAGGGTTTCGATCTTGCAACCGCACGGGTTTTAGGGCAAGCCTTCACCACTTGAGCAAGATGACCCCAATTGATATATTCTCGGTAATTTTATATATATTACTTAACTTCTTTGGTTCAAAAAAAATTCCCGATAATTTCAGGTGGGTCTAAATTCGCCCCTGCCCATAACAAGTCATCCATTGCTCATGCTTCTCAGATGTTGACACCTCTTGAAGAAAGCGAGATTTAACTTGAGAAACCAATGTTCCCAAGATGAATACCTGATTGGTGGGGGGGGGGGGGGGTGTGTGGGTGCGGTGGTGGTGGTGTTTATATGTCCACATTAACGTTTCCTAATTTATTCTTTTTATGCCGGTTTAGCGTATTCCTAGGAGTTTGATACTCATTTTTCTTGCAGATAATTGTAGATAGTTCAATCGTTAGATTAAATAATCGCAAAGTCTGTCCAAAATTTGAGCTTACGGCAAGTCCAATTGTAAAGTAAGCAAACAATATAGCATGTATCGTAATGTTTTTTTGTCATGTGAAAGAGGTATACTGTCCACAGTACAAATTAAGGATCTGGACGTGGAATTGATTTGCCCAAGGAGGCAATCTTTGAGAGTTGATTGGCCTCCTCGTAGGAGTTGTAGTTTTGAATAGATCAGCCGAAAATTAGGAAATTTAATTAGAAGAGGAAGGGGCTGTTTGATAAAACTGAAAACTAAAACTGAAAGCTGAAAAATTAAGCACTGAAAGCTGAATGTTGAAATTTTTAAGCTGAAAAGCTGTTTGATAATATATTAGTACTAAATTAAAAAATGATGAATTAATTTTGTTCCAATTCTCTTTTAATTTAATAACAGTCACAATATACTTATGGTAATAGTGGAGGAGTGGTGGAGGTGGGAGTGGTGGTGATGGTGGAGTGGTGGAGGAGTGGTGGCGGTGGTGATGATGGTGGTGGAGGTGGTAGAGTGGTGGTGATGGTGGAGTGGTGTGGTGGAGTGGTACGTGGGAGTGGTGGTGGTGGTGGTGGTGGTGGTGGTGTAGTGATGGTAGTGGTGGTGGAGTGGCGGTGATGGTAGAGTGGTGGTGATGGTGGTGGAGGTGGTGAAGTGGTGGTAGGAGCGGTGATGGTGGTGTAGTGGTGGTGGTGGTGGTGGTGGTGGTGGTGTGGTGGTGGTAGTGGTGGTGGTGGCGGTGGTTGTGGTGGTGGTGGAATGGCGGTGGTGGTGGAGTGGTGGTGATGGTGGTGGATGAAGTGAAGTGATGGTAGGAGCGGTGGTGGGGGTGCAGTGATGGTAGTGGTGGTTGTGGTGGAGTGGTGATGGTGGTGGAATGGTGGAGCTAGTGGTGGTGATGTGGTGGTGGTGGTGGTGGTGGAGTGGTGGTGGTGATGTGGTGGTGGAGGAGTGGTGGTGGAGGAGTGGTGGTGGTGGAGTGGCGTAGGTGGTGGAAGTGGTGGTGGTGGTGGTAGGAGCGGTGGTGGTGATGTAGTGATGGCAGTGGTGGTGGTGGTGGTGGTAGTGGAGGAAGTGGTGGTGGTGGAGTGGTGGAGGAGGTGGTTGTGGTGGTGGTATGATGGTTGAAAGTAAGTACACAAAAATTCAGCCAGAATTAAGTAGCTCAAAGCTACTTAATTTTTTTCAACTTTTTAGCCTATATTTTAAGTGGTACTTAATTTGTTAAGCAATGTAAAATGTGGTTATCAAACCTACTGAATCACTTATTACTTAATTGATTCAGTTTTAAGTGCTAAATTTAGGTTATCAAACAAACCCGAAGTCTCCTACTTTTGAGATATATTGGTTAGTGCCTTCGGAAGTAGAAAAAAAACGTGGAAAGCGAGTCAATGGGGACAAGAGGGTTTCACGAGGGGAGACTGTTGTCCACACCAATAACTCTGTTGACATAGACGAATAGCACACAGATCGCGCAAAGATCGCACCATGGCCAAATTTCAGTAAGCCATTCTGACACACACCTTTAATTTTTTAGCTTCATTGTCTGGGTTTGCCTTATTGGAGCATGATTACGCGTATAAAACTCATCAGATTTCATTGTTCATTGCTGCAATATGCCATGATTGTGTGGGTTAACTGGCTTGATGGACGAAATTCTATGATTTTTTGAAGGATTTTTCATACGAAATATGCCCTTGTTTATGAAATCATGATTTCACGTTCATGGTTAATTATTTCGAAAAGAAATATTGAACACAAGGAAAGTTTGAAGAGAACACCATGATGCTACAGTTGACCGTGGTAAGACATAAATGGTTTTCGACATATGTCATGGATATGAACCGATTTTATGAAATCATGATTTCATGTTCTAAATGTGTCATATTTTTGTACAATAAATATTAGCTTAAGAACAACCACATAACAGGGCAAACTGAAGTTGGTTTATTGTTTCGAAATGTCATGTTTACAAAAATATTCCATGTTCTCAAACTTACTTCATTCGAAATATGTCATGTGACTCATATTTATGAAATTGATTCATTTTCCGAAACATGTGATGAATATGAAGCCGATTTTATGAAATCATAATTTCACGTTCCAAATATGTTGTGTTTTTATGGAATAGATGTTAGGTGAAGAACAAGCATGTAACAGGGTAAAATGCAGTTAGTTTATTGTTTTGAAATATGTCATGTTTAGAAAAATATTCCATGTTCTTAAACTTAGTTCATTCGAAAAATGTTATGTTTATGAAATCGATTCTGAAGTTGACGCTTGTTGTTCTGCTGAGGATCTGCTGCTGCAGTTCTTTTTGTTTGGATGATATTTGTTATTATTTCAAGCATAACTGCTGAAATATGAAATGCTAAATGATGTTCACTTATATCAGTGTTTATCAAACTTCTTTATATAGTGGGCTTGGGAGAAATGGTACTGGTTTTGGAATCCATGGTTCTGGTAAGAAGCAGGACTAATTAGTAGGCTTTGAGTTGGTTGGTGTACTGATTTCTGCATTGATCTTTGGGGTTTATACAGAACCAAAACTCACGTCATGATGCATACTATACCTGAAATTTGTTTTCGATACTACTACTCTCTGTCTCTCTGCGTGCCTTGGTAAAATTTCCGACCGAGACAAGAAAAAGCTAATTAAAAGTCAGGATGACTTTCTGAGTCAGGTCCGGAACTAGCAACTTCCTTTTGTACACAATTCTCAGATCTTGATGTTCTGGCAGGTGGGGTTGAAAGAGATGATGGGGCATGCAAATGGGGGCAGACCCGAAAAGAAAAGTAGGATTGATGCTTCAAGAAGGGCATCTACAGCGAATTAAGCCAGTTCTGCAACGGGAAAGGTTTCTAAGAGAGTAAGCTGAATTATTAGACTCACCAAATTATTTATGTTGCTTGGTAGGACTCCATTCGATTACTCTATAGCTATTTCAGATCATTGTATCTATTCAAATAAGCTCGATGTATGGGAGAAGTGCTAAACAAGGAATCCCTAGGCTGGTATAGTGGTATTCACCCAGCAACCAAGGGCCTAGGAAGCCTGTGGTCTCGGCTTACTCATTCACATGCTATCAATACCTATGTTGGGTCAGTGTATATGAAACTTTGTCCTGGTTTTCATTGGATCCTCACTAGTGCACAGTGGGATTGATCTCCCAAGATTAGTCATCAATCTATTGGGTTAGATACAAAATTTTCAAAAGAAAGTGCTAAATCAGCTATATATTGGTTAGTGATGGGTTTCATATATTGTTTCTTTCTACATTTATGCTTCAAACGCACCGTTCCATTCCTTCAATAAATTGATAGAATTGACCTTGACGACATTGAATGAACAACACAACTATTTTCTCCTACCGTAGGTAATAAAATAAAAAAACACAACTATTCTCATGACAAAAATGTCACGAAAATAGCTTTGACCTTGTATCTATCTAATTCCTTCTTGGACCATATCAATATTCTTTTTTTTTTTTTGGTACGTTAAAAATTTTATAGCACTAAAACATCAAAACACTTGCATCAAGTCCTCCCCGGGCTACCCATTACAAGCAAAACAAAAACAGCCTATACAAACCTACTACATTTAGGCAACCAAATTAACATTACACAACTAACTGGGAGAAGAAAAAAATACATTGCTAAGGAGAAAAAAATATCAGGGGACATGTTCCAGAGGCTACACAAATTCTTGTTCTTGGCACTAGGTTTAACCCTCCTCCAAGAACTCACATAACTTCTAAAGTCAGATTCCACCATAGAAAGCACCAAGTGGGCATTCTTAAACACCCTGGAATTCCTTTCCAGCCACACATGATACAAAGTAGCATCAAGGATCAGTTTATACAAAGTTTGTTGGAGCCCATGACCTTTAACGTGATGGCTAGCCCAAACAATCTCCTGATTCAAACTTACAGCCCCTTTAGCAAAACCATTCTTTCTTAACAATTTCCCCAGTATGAGGGAGGAGAAACTGCATAAAAAGAAGAGGTGAGCATGATCCTCTGTAGCAGACCCACAAATCACACAGTTGTCATCAGTGATCAGACCCCAACTTAGAAGTCTATCCTTGGTTGAGAGTCGACCCTTAATAGCAAGCCACTGGATGATAGCCCATCGAGGTACATGGAACTTGAACCACACAACTTGCCACCAGCCAACAGTAGGATGAATGTTCCTCGCAGATTCAAAAGCAGATTTGACTGAAAATCCCTGAGAGTTTAAGGTCCAAACCACATAATCTTCCGGAGTAGAATTAGGAACAAGAGAGCTGGGAGTGTGCTCTATTATCTCTTTAGTTACTGCATTCCTCCTCCGTGGCCAGGACCACGAGTTATTCCTGATCAATGACTCAACCTTAGCCCCAAGGGATCTCCCAGTATTGAATACAACCCTGTCCCCGAACAGAGAGGACCCAAAGGGTGCCAATTGTCAAGCCAAAGAAAAATCCTAGCACCATTACCAACCACATATTTGATCCATGACTGAACTAGAGTACCCCTTAATTTGAACAATTTTCGAATTGTCCAAGAGGAGGAAAAAGGGAGACTCATGTGCCAAGGACATTCCTCCTTAATGACATAGGAATGGATCTAGAGTACCCCTAATTTAAACAGTTTTGAATTTTCCAAGACGAGGAAAAAGGGTGACTCATGTGCCAAAGACATTCCTCCTAATGACAAAGGAATGGATCATCAATATTCATATTATGTAATTAGATACTCAAAAAGTTATTTAAGTAACCATTGCCATTGAGATTCCCTTGCTAATCGCTACTTATCCTTGCATCTTACGAATGAAAAGCATATGCTGTAAGTCATCTTACTCGCCGCCAATGATGGACGAATTCTGGTTTTCTGTTTCAAAAACCATTTTCTGACATAGAGGAACCCTCTTCACATCCTTCACTTCAGGCTACGAGACATCATTCTAAACCATAAATGAAGTAGGTAACAGATGCAGAATCGTAAATGCCCACGTCAAATTTGACACAATAAAGGTGATTTTTAACTTTCAATTCGTACCAAAACTTTTTATCTTTTTGTTGAAAACCACCACATAATTATATTTGGTCCTCGCACCAACTTGTAATCATCTACTCTTTTAATCATTAATGGATTTCGATTAGTTTTTATCTTTGCTTGTTCTTTTTTTTCCTACATGGTTAGGAAATGTTTAGGAAATAGTTAAGTCCACCCTGTTGTGGCAACCCACAAACCAACTTGCCACCCACAACAATCGCTCTAAGCTTAGAAGTTAGATTCACGGCATCCATCCATTTAACGTTAGGCGCAACAAGCCTTGGCACGCCGGCACTTGCTCAACAAATGCCTACAAGCGCGCTCGCGCCTTGCTCGGCGTACCCATGTCAAAAATAGGACTTTTCAGATACATTTTCTGGAGTTGCACAAATCTGAGGTCAAACAAAAAGTGCTATTTGTAGAAATGACTCTTTCGACTTCACTGATGAACTAGTAGAAATTGGATATGTTATGTGTTATGTGTTCAAATTTCAAAATGTATGCACTGCTGCCACACATAGCTATGAAATTTGGAACATTACCATCTGTCCCACTGCTGGGAAGCAAACAGGACTTTTCAGATACATTTTCTGGAGTTGCACAAATCTGAGGTCAAGCTAAAAGTGCTATTTGTAGAAATGACTCTTTCGACTTCACTGATGAACCGTAGAAATTGGATATGTTATGTGTTCAAATTTCAAAATGTATGCACTGCTGCCACACAGAGCTATGAAATTTGGAACATTATCATCTGTCCCACTGCTGGGAAGCGTTTGCGCAGACGTGTCTAACCATTCTATGAATTAACTATGAAATCGATATGAATTAAATGTAAGAGAGAATTGTCATTGCAAGTCATTTGCCTTCTGAAAGGACTTCTTATTTAGCAAACGGAAGGGAAATTTATATAATATAAATTGCATTCTTCACAAATAAAAGCGTGTATAGAGGAAAGGAACAATAAATAGGACACTAAATATAAGAGGCAGCCAAAGCAATTATTCAGCATCACTTGAAACGAAATTGTTTAAGCCACGAGATACTTTATGGCCAATCACGCCGTAATTACCTACGACCAGAGAAATAAAAATGATTAGAATTGTTGAGGCAGTTTGATGCACTTAGAGCATCTGCAATGGCCTAATCAAAATTGGATGTTATCCATTTAATTTACAATTTTTTAAAATAATTTTTTTCAAAACACTATTGAAAAAGAAAGAAAGAAAGAGAGAAAAGGGAAGAGAGAAAAGGTTTTGTGTATAATATTGGGTGCACTTGATTGAGAAGATATATGGTCCACTAAATATCGCTAACCTTACATCTTCAAATGGGAGCATTTTTTTAAGTAAATATCGCTAACCTTTAACAACCTTTTAGTTTTGATTATGCCATTGTGGATGCTCTTAAATAAATAATTACTTTAACACAAGGGTAAGAAGCTGCATAGCTAAAAAAAAAAATAGTTCCAAAAAAAAAATTAAAAAAAAGGACAAACACAAATCACATGCCCAAATCAGTAACTGTAGACATTATCAAAGAACTTTCCCACCGTAAAAATTGAAATCTAGATTTCAGTATGTTGAATAGAAATTTGGCAAAAGAGGTAAGCTATGATCTTGATTCTATCGTATTTTCTAAATATTTGAAGGTAAAAACGAGACTATGGTTGATTTAGTTTCTCCTAAAGTTAGCTGATGAAACAGGGTTTTACTTTCCAAATTAAAGTCTAATTGATTGCTTCAAGCCGTAATATACTTATTAAAGAAATGCAGGCAATTTGTAGGCATAAACACAAATGTAGGCATCTTGTCGAGTTAACTAAAAGCGTGAACGGTTCATATACCTCCTCATTGTCACACTTCATCTGATACGTCTTCCATCTCGGAGAAGAATCTTCTTGCAAGCATGCAACCGAGTAAGAACCTCACTCATTGCCGGTCGATCTCTGGGAAGTTCTTCTGAGCAGGCAATCCCAACATTAAGTATTGAAATCAAGATCTCCCGAATCTTGTGACTTCTAGCAAAACTTCGGCTCTGACCACTGTTGATGCTTGAGCTTGCCCCCCCCCTGTTCTGTTTGTTGAAGCAGTGTTGGATCAACAATGCTCTCTACTTGTTCAGCCAGATCTATCTTGGCAAAGTTGTGGAGAGTAATACCATCAATAAACATTCTATCAGTAGGTCTTTTGGCTGTAAACGTCTCTAAAACAAGGATTCCGTAACTATACACATCACCCGATGTTGACACTTTATTTCCCATGCCATACTCTACAATTACGAAGTGAAAAAAAATTGCAATTAGATTCCGATGAACTCTGGATATAGGAATATAGTCTTACTTTTGGAAAGTAAAAGAAAGCAAAAAAGTGCCTAAGGAGTACATTTACCTGGAGCCACATAACCAACAGATCCCCTTATGCCAATGGAACTTGATTGATTTACAGAAGAAATACAAGTAGAATCTCGTAAGAATCTTGCTAGCCCAAAATCAGCAACATGTCCAACCATTTCTTCATCCAAAAGAACATTGTTTGGCTTTAAATCACAGTGGACTATTGGCTCTGAGCTATAATGGTGGAGATAATCCAATGCAGAAGCGATATCAATTGCAATGTTTAACCTCTGAAGAAGATTTAAACTTCTTGACTCACTACGCACCACATGTTCATTCTCGTTCGGATGCAACCACTCCTCTAGGCTTCCATTGACCATGAGCTCATATACTAGAGCTTTGAAATCATTGCCTTCATAGTCAATACTTGAACATGTCGTGAGAACTTTTACAAGATTTCGGTGTTTGATGTTCTTCAAGGCTTTACACTCCGCGGTGAAACTCTTCAAAGCTCCAGCAAAGTCTAGATGTAGTACCTTAATTGCAACAACTTTACTTCCATGATCAAGAATTCCTCTATACACTGAACCAAAGCCACCCACGCCAATCAAGTTGGCTGGCGAGAACCCATCAGTAGCTTTACGTAGAATTTGGTAGGACAGTTTTAGAAACGGGTTCCCTAGTAATCTGAAAGAAGACACATTTGTCCTCTTTCTAAATGAATAGTGATAGAGGAAACACAACATCAGACTTAGTCCTAGAACCCCACAACCTATTGAGATTATTAGATTTTTGGTAAGAGAATATCTTTTCTTTCTATATCCTTTGGAGTTGCAACTTTGTAGCTCCAATTCTGCTATACCTCCACAGAGCTTATTATTTCCCTTGACAGAAATTGCAGTCGCATTCCCAAATATGCCTCTTTGTGGTACCACTCCTTCAAAATTATTGAATGACATATTCAATTTGTGCAAGAAGCGAAAGTCCTCAAAATAGTCGGGGATTTGTCCGGAGAAATTGTTGTGAGAAATATCTATTTCCTCCAGACCTCTCAATTTACTTAAAGAGAAAGGAAGGGTTCCAGAAAACTTGTTACCCTCCATGTATAGTATTCTCAATTTCATGCAACTACCAAGACTGCTGGGAATTTTACCGGATAACTTGTTCTCAGAAACAGATAGTTTCTCGAGATTTTTTAAAATTCCAATTTCCATTGGAAGAGAACCAGTCAAATTGTTTCGAGAAATGCTCAAATATAGTAATGATGAGAGACTCATAACTTGTCTGGGTATGGTTCCGATAAGATTGTTTCGTTCAAGTCTTAGTTCCACCAACATTTGACATTTCCCCAGACTTGAAGGGATACTTCCTTGAAGATTGTTTTCAGACAGTAGAAGAGTTGTTAACCGAGTAAAATTTCCGACAAACTACGGGATGTCCCCGTAGAATTTGTTATTGGAGAGACCCAAAATCACTAGATTTTGAAGCTTACCAATATCAGAAGGAATTTGACCTGTCAAATGGTCGTCGGCCAAACCAAGACATTGTAAATTGACCAGATTACCTATCCCAGTTGGGATGCTCCCAACTATTTTATTGGTATGTATTCTCAAATAATGAAGTTCAGTTGAGAGATTGCCTATCCGCCTGGGTAATAACCCTCCGAAATTGTTTCTAGACAGGCCTAGATTGGTCATCTTCGTAGCATTGGTTAAAGAATTGAGAAAACTCAAGTCATCAGCTTCCCCAGATCCGAGATAATTTTCAGCCAGGTCTAACCACCTAAGATTATTCAACTTTCCCAAATAAGGCACTTTTCCGGTAAACTTGTTAAATCCAAAACCAATGTAACTGAGTTTGGTGGCATTAGATATGGATATTGGAATAGATCCATTAAATGAGTTCCCGCCAACTCCGAATAACCGAAGATTAGGAAGAGTATTTCCAAGTTCCAAGGGAAGCATGCCTTCAAGTCGGTTATTTAGCACATTAAAGGCTGTGAGAGAAGAGACATTAAGGATTGAGGAAGGAATGGTACCAACCAATATATTCACTGCAAGATTAAGATATTTTAGATTTTTCAATTTTCCCAGTGCAGAAGGAATACTCCCACCAATCCTATTAGCTGGTACCACGAAGTGAATAAGAGACGATAGATTACCAAAAGCAGAAGGAATTCCTCCACCTAGATGGTTATTATAAATACTCAGTGTCTGTAGCTTAGAGAGGGAACCAAGCTCCACGGGGATTTTCCCCGATATATTATTTCCATCGAGGTAAAGGTCAATGAGGTTAGAGCAACCAGATATGTTGGTGGGAATCTCACCGGTAAATGAATTGTTATCCATAGCTAGCAGTTGTAGCCTTTTCAAACGGCCAAGTTGTGGTGGGATTTCATGGCTGAAGCTGTTGTTACTCAGCAATAGTTTCTTAAGAAAGCTTAGATTTCCAATGTGTGGTGATACGGGCCCCACCAATTTTCGATGAGCCAGGTTCAGCACAGTGACCCTCGTGGGGTGGCGGCGGCTACATGTTACGCCAACCCATTGGCAGAAGTGGATGGATTCATTCCACGAGTTGAGAGTTCCAAAATGATCGCCCGTGATTTGGGCCTTGAACGAGAGCAGGGCTAGTCGGTCGGTCTTGTTCCCGCCATGAACAGAGTCGGCAACTGAAGCCGAAAGCAAGAGAGTAAGGAATAAGGACCATGAAAATAGCAGACCCATCTGGTGATGGAGAAGGTGTTAGAACACTAGCACAAAAAACTGCGGTTTCAATTGGTTAAATCGAACAGTCTAAATCAAATTACAGTAAAAAAGAAAAGACAGAACATGCATATAAAACTAGATATTCAATTATTTATACCACCGATGTAAACAATTATTTTATCTAAATCAATCATGTTGTGCCATGTCGCCATGTTCTATTAATTGAGACCGCTATTTTGACAACGTGGGATAATATTTTGGAAGAAACAAATATTTACACCGCTAGTGCATATAATTTATTCTCATAAAACTATTGGCTGAGTAATCTAAAATTGAGATCATTGACTGTGGTGAAATATTTAGGTAAGGAGTGAAAAAAAAGCTGGCCTGAAACACAATCGGGAGGCGTGATACACTATCTTAAAACCAATAGTCCTCTCCTATGTGAAGGTGATGACGGATTATAACGGCTCCAAGATTCAAACCGAAATGCTCTCAAGCTTCCTCTTCTAGAATTGCCCAGTAGAAGAATGTGAAC
Organism: Rhododendron vialii; assembly: GCF_030253575.1. Classification (NCBI taxonomy): domain Eukaryota; kingdom Viridiplantae; phylum Streptophyta; class Magnoliopsida; order Ericales; family Ericaceae; genus Rhododendron; species Rhododendron vialii. The sequence goes on along the minus strand of NC_080562.1, from coordinate 28,971,473 downwards.
AAAGCCACAAACCAGAGTTGCCCAAATATTTTAGAACTACATAACATTTTTGGAAGAAAACTTGACTGTGAAAAGGTGAGATAGTGCTGAAATTTTAGCCAAGTGGAAGTGAAAGAATGAGAGAAGTGGGTTTTCTCGGTGATAGAAAAATGAGAACATGAGGCACTATATATAGAGCTTTGGCCAAACATTTCAACGGCTAACGACATAAAATAAAATAAAAAGGTGATTTGTTTTCTAATGAGCCGATGAGCCAAACGGCCAAATGGGAAAGCATTATCTATATCTATACTTCTATCTATCTATCTATCTATATTATATATTAAAGCAAAGTAGTCGTTAATAAGGACTCTCATCACGACAAATGGCAAGATTTGATTGGATGGAAAGATAATTAAAGTTAAATAAATATTTTTCAATAGGTTAGTATAAATAAATTCTCCAAAGAAAAGGAAAAAAAATAAGAAGAAAGGAAAGTAACATGATAATGATTGAACTTTATCAAGAATGTATAGAATTTGTAGTGGGCCGAATATGCTTTTCGGCGAAAGACTAGCTGGGTTAAAGTCTTCGATTCTGTCTGAGCTGATCAAGGCATTGATCGGGTTGCTAGGTCCGGTCAAGCTTGGTTCGGCACAAACGTGACGTTCGGACAAGAAGAACAATGTGAACGATCAGCCAATCTGCCTATGTTGAGGTTGACGCTCAAGCTCTCTTATGGCTCGGACACAGTGGCTCGGCCAGCCCATAGTAAGGTCAAGTCAAGCATCGAAATCTTAGGTTCGAATAAATAGGCTCGGTGCAGTAGTGACATTCGGATAAGTAGTATCTAACCGCCAATTTATAAAGAGGTCGACGCTCCTTGCTATGGTTCGGACATTATGATTCGGCCAACCCATATTGAGGTTGATGCTCCTTTCTAAGGTTCGAACATTAAGGGTTCGACCACTATCGCAGTGCTAGGCAAAAGCCAGGCCACAAGTACATGTCACGTTGTATCCAAAGCAGGTGTGTCACACCCCAAAATGGTAAGTGACCGGCCGTGAACCATGAGACTAACCCATGGAACCCGCAGCCTAAAAAGAAAATAAATTAAATGCCAAAGCTTTGAATCACCGAGTAAATTTTATTTCAAAACAGTATCAGCCAAAAAGGTTCAGACAAAAGCATGGGGCACAAACATCCCACGAACCAAATAATACGAAGTGATCCACCAATAATAAAAGAATTCGATAACTAACAAATGTTTCAAATGCGGAAGCAATTGCTAAAATAAAAATATGATGAGACACCCTAAGGAGGTCAACCAAACTAAATCCCCGAGATGCCACCAGAGTCCTCCTAATTGCCCAACTTGCCTGAAAAAGAAGTTGGAATAAATCCGTCAGCTGACGAGCTCAGTGAGTAGCAAAGCATGTATATTAAATACAGTTCCAAAATAGGGATCAAAATAATTTACCATGTCAACATAAATTTGGCATATACGGTGAACAACAAAATAATCCATTAATCCAATTAACAATTCATCCGATAAGTCTTAATGGTGTTCTCAATCCAATCTCCAACAACAATGGGGAACCACAACCAAAATCAATAGTACCAAGTGCCAGTGAATAAATATCTCAAAATTGGATCCAATATCAGAACTTAGAGTCACCACGAGTAGGCAGCCCGTGGAACTTTTCCCTAAGAACGATCCGGCAGAAGAAAACCGTTGAGCACTAGGGTCACCAGCCTAATCCGGTCTCTTCCCTAATGGCCAGAGTCACCCGCACACAGAGGATTAATTTCTCTGGACTTCCAAAAATATGTTCCCATCAATATCCACAAAATTCTCACCAAAAGATTATTTGATCAACAAATGGTTTCACCGATACCGCATGTCAATTTAATATAATCAAATATAAACATTACGTGTTTCCATCTTCAATAATAAATTTTCCAAAACAACAATTTAAGGGACACAGGAAAGTTCGAAAGTACATAACATGCTTAACCACTCACCTGGGTCCAAAAAGTAATGCAACTTGTATCACGCAAAACGATGCTAACCTGAACAAAATAATCATATACAATATTATCACTTACGATATCAACATATCTAACATGGGACTACCTAAAAAAAATTGAAACCTAAAACTAAAACCAGGTCACCAGCCAACCATTGAAGCCCAACCATTTAACTCCAATTCCCATGAACCAGTTGATCACCCACGTGCATACTAACTGGTTCCCATATAACCAAAACACCCAAATCATATAACCTAGGCTAGAATAATATTAATTATGCTCTATGTACTATATACATTATAATAAGCAAAACAAAACCCACCACCACAACAACACCCTTGCTCTCTCGGCCATTCCCACCAAAATCTCCCTTCACCACAACCACGCACAAACCGACACGGCACCCGAACGACCACCTTCCCTCTCACCTTGCCACAACCCAGCACATCCAATAATTTTACGAGAAGCAGAACCAGGTGTAGACTAAAACATATAAGTAGATTAGGAGGCAATCAAATCAATTTAAGGAGTAAATTACCTATTTTAGGGAAATCAAGAGCATCAATTGGAGAATTCTCGAACTCGAAGAACTTCGAAGCTGCCTCTTTTTTCTTTCCTCAGAACGGTACGTCCAACCTAATAGAAACCCTACTCAGCTTATAACTATAGCCTTAGGTAGTTCCCACTAATAACAAACACCCACAATTATAGCCATCTAGTTTAACAAAATATCTAATATTCTAACTGAGGTAAAAACTAAATTACTACGGTTAATTAAGCTTATATACTTGCAATTATAATTACGATAATTGTATCCATTATGTACGCAAAATAATTAATCAAGACCCCACCATAATAACCAATTAAGTAATGGCCAAAATAATTAATAAAATAAATTAAAATTCAAGGCCGTAACATCCTTCCCCCCTTAAAATAAATTTCGTCCTCGAAATTGCATACTAACCTCATTCATACAAATCCAGGTACTTCTCGCGCATCTCCTCATCACGCTCTCAAGTGGCTTCTTTAACCGCGTGATTGCACCACAATACTTTAACCAATAGAATCGTTTTATTGCTAAGCACCTATCTCCTTCGTATCCAGAATCTCTACGGGTTGCTCATCATAAGTTAAATCATTCCGATCATGAAGTGGCTCATAATTAATAACATGGGACGGACTACGAACACACCTCCTCAACATCGACACGTGGAAACATTATAAACTCGAGCCAAACTAAGCGGCAATGCCAAATGATTGACCACCTCAATTATCCTTTCCAAAACCTCAAACAGTCCAATATAGTGAGGACTCAACTTTTTCTCTTTGCCAAACCGAATAACATCTTTCTATGGGGACACCTTAAGAAGTACAATATCTCTAGTTACAAACTCCAAATCCCTCCAATGACTGTTCGAAAAAATATCTCTTACAATATGACTAGAAATTGAACTAGCCGAAATCTATCAAAGAAGTTAATCAACCAACCCCGTCAATCAAATTAAGACTCCCAAAATTGTAAAAGAATGTCAAAATAATAGTCACTAGATTTCCATCATTTCAAAAATATTCATAGGCCGGACCATCTAATTACTCCAAATCCTTCCTACGATTATCTGCATAACTTTTCTATCTATTCCAAGTGGTTACAAACCTGTCCCAAATAGTTTTTTTTTTTTTTGTGCATCATCCACCAAGTCAAGTCCTAAAAGTCACCTTTCTCCAACCTCATGCCAACAGATAGGGGATCTACACTTTTGCCCATACAAAGCCTCATATGGAGTAACTCCCAAAATTAAATGATAACTATTATTGTAAGCAAATTCCATCAACGACAATTGATCATCCCAATTTCCTCTCCACTATAAGGTACATGCTCTCAATAAATCCTCCAAAGTCTATATAGTGCTCTCACTCTGATCATCGGTTTACGGGTGGTAAGAAGAGCTAAAAAGTAAACGAGTACCCATCACTGTCTTTAAGGCACCCCAAAACTTAGATACAAAACAGGAATCACAATCTGACCCAATTGATTCAAGTGCACCAGGGAGTCTAACAATCTCCCTAAAATACAACTGTACCAACGATCCAACGTATACATCATGTCGATAGCAATAAAACGTACTGACTTAGTGAGCCAATCAACTACAAACTCCAAACTCAACTTTCATGTAAGAGTTATAATCTCTTGGCAACTTCGTATCACTCACATCAAGATCAAAGAAATGTATGCAATTATTTGAAACTCCGAAAAGAATTATGCCTCCATAAGATTGAACATCTCGAATATCCAAGAACTCCAAAAAAATTTGCCAACCATTCAATAGTTACTGCCTCATTATGTCCAACTTTACTATATCCAAGTGCATCGAATCTTGTTCTAAGTGGACCATCTGTACATAAAATCCGGCATCAATAGAGCAATTCAAACAAAAGGATTATTCTAACCAATGTCATCATGTCTTCTAAAACTCCAAAATCTCAATGGTTCATCTCATTAACCTCTTCATTACACGCCAACATAGTTTTCAATAGGCAATCAAAGCATAGCACAAAACACTAATGAAATGTTCGAATAAGACCATCATAGCCAACCCTACCATATTCTCCAAACTCCAAAATTAATATTTCAAATGCATCCTCCAATAAACACCTAATCAAAGATGGTTCCAAATCACTTACAAGAATCCAGTTCTTAGTTTTCCACCTAAACGATAACCACACTCGAGCCAAACATACTCTATGCACTCAGAACCACCAACCAAATGAATATATGCTACAACAAACATTTATGGATATCACAAAAACTACAAACCCAAATAGACTAAATCTATAAATTGCCTACATCATTGATCCCCAAAATCTTCTCTTTCTTTCTTTTTTTTTACTAAAGTGATACGTCAAGGTTGAATATTCCATTTCTAGCGATCAAATTTTTCTTTCTCATCCAACTCCATAACAATCCAGTTTTCAAAATACATATGGGTCTTCCCAAGGTAAGTTTTTTTTTCTTTTTTGGGTAACATCGTACTACCGTCCTCAACTATGAACGAACGACAAATTGACAAGATTATCTCCAAAATTATATTTCAACTTCACCTAAAATGACTGTTTGGAAACAACCGAGAAGAATATTAACCAAGCCATTAGTATTCATGTTAAAATTAGCAGCCATAGAAAGAATCATAACAATTCCAACTAAACCAAGTAAGCCAAGCTCTCTCAATGTCTAATATCTACAATTGATTACTATTTTTCATACAACCTCAAAAATCCAAAATTCTATTATCCAACTTTAATTCTCAAAAATATTAATATTTACCAAAGTATTACAAGTCCTATGGTAACCATACTGTCCAAACAGCTTCATTGAACCATTCTCAAATAATTCTCCACAAAAGTCCAAACAAATTATCAAATCCAGATTAAAATTTTAGGTAACAACCAAGGCTTCCATATTTCATAACTATTTCACATATTCAACAATGGTGGCAAGAGCAGAATTAGTCAATAAATACAATCTAATCTGATCACCTCAACCAAAGTTCAAGACGGCTAACAATAATATTGCCGAAGTATAAACAAGATTTTACTCCACTAAATCATCCAAAAATTTCACAGGTCATTATACATATATCTACAGCCTTTATCAATTACCCAAACTGAATGGTGTCCACAAAACTAATAATTAATCAAACTAACTAGCCTCTATTCTCACTTCCCAAAAGAACATATAAAACACATCACCACCTAAAGATCCGATCTAAAATTCACCTTGCAACTTGAAGACCAACTCCATGCACTAACCCAAAATTTAACACCACAGAATCTTGAATTATGAATTTTCCCTTGTCATTTCAAACCACGCCTCTAAATTATACCCCAAAGTAAGAGTTTTAACCTTTCGTAGCAAATAAATCACAAACCCTAAAACTACTAATGATCAAGTCGGTAATATTCACATATTTACTTCTATAGCACAATAACAACTCTAATATCATAAGTTTATCCAATCAAATTGTCTCTTTCCTAACCTTCCCATAATTTCACGATAGCAATACCATAATGCATTAAACTTTCAAATCAGTGCACTCCATAACTTCACTTTATAATCACTAAACAAACTGTAACAATCCCTTCCATATAATTTTACAAAACCAAGCACTCACATCCTCATATAGCCATAGCCCATTGCATGCCAATACCAATCAAGTAATCGTACCCTTGCTACAGACTATCTATTTACTGTCAAATCCTCAAAACCGAACAATTACTACTATGATTAGAAAAACCCACTTTCAACGATCAAATACTCCCACTTTATACCCACCTAACCGTAAGGTTTTTTTTTTTTGTCGGTTTGAAACGACAAAACACAGAAATCCTAACCATCAACGAGTTCATAGGGTATTTACCTAATAACCGTCAAGGAATTCATGGGGTAGTTCCTCAAACAAGCTTAATTATTGACCTCTCCTAATAGAACATAACCAAAACTCTACTAATTGGATCTCAACTATAGGAACGAAGGACCAATCAAAGAGCAACAATTCAAGAGTATTTTGGGATGTAGTGAGCATTACAAATAAGAAAATCCTAGCACACCTTCACACAATTCAACTAGCCCATCGTCAATACCAACTTGTTGCAGTCCTCTAAGTTACATACTTAAGTCAACCTCCAAGTGTACTACCACGAATACCAATTCTTCATATTCACTGATATCATACTCCAACTACCTTACGTCATCAAAGTACTTGTAAAATAAGGGCGGCGATCCAAATAACAAATAAAATCACATATACCACGTTCTCCTCTAATACTCTATCCAAAGTCTATTGAAAAATAATGTTCCCACCGAATGACTACTATCTCCATAATACTATGCAGGTACTAATACGCATCAAACAACAAATACTCTCACAAATGGCAATAGGACTCTGGGACTTGGACCTCCACTAAATGAACATGATACAAAATGAATGAAAAAGAAATTTGTTTTTTTTTTTTTTTTAAACCTGGCTCTGATACCACAATTGTCACACCCCAAAATGGTAAGTGACCGGCCGTGAACCATGAGACTAACCCATGGAACCCGCAGCCTAAAAAGAAAATAAATTAAATGCCAAAGCTTTGAATCACCGAGTAAATTTTATTTCAAAACAGTATCAGCCAAAAAGGTTCAGACAAAAGCATGGGGCACAAACATCCCACGAACCAAATAATACGAAGTGATCCACCAATAATAAAAGAATTCGATAACTAACAAATGTTTCAAATGCGGAAGCAATTGCTAAAATAAAAATATGATGAGACACCCTAAGGAGGTCAACCAAACTAAATCCCCGAGATGCCACCAGAGTCCTCCTAATTGCCCAACTTGCCTGAAAAAGAAGTTGGAATAAATCCGTCAGCTGACGAGCTCAGTGAGTAGCAAAGCATGTATATTAAATACAGTTCCAAAATAGGGATCAAAATAATTTACCATGTCAACATAAATTTGGCATATACGGTGAACAACAAAATAATCCATTAATCCAATTAACGATTCATCCGATAAGTCTTAATGGTGTTCTCAATCCAATCTCCAACAACAATGGGGAACCACAACCAAAATCAATAGTACCAAGTGCCAGTGAATAAATATCTCAAAATTGGATCCAATATCGGAACTTAGAGTCACCACGAGTAGGCAGCCCGTGGAACTTTTCCCTAAGAACGATCCGGCAGAAGAAAACCGTTGAGCACTAGGGTCACCGGCCTAATCCGGTCTCTTCCCTAATGGCCAGAGTCACCCGCACACAGAGGATTAATTTCTCTGGACTTCCAAAAATATGTTCCCATCAATATCCACAAAATTCTCACCAAAAGATTATTTGATCAACAAATGGTTTCACCGATACCGCATGTCAATTTAATATAATCAAATATAAACATTACGTGTTTCCATCTTCAATAATAAATTTTCCAAAACAACAATTTAAGGGACACAGGAAAGTTCGAAAGTACATAACATGCTTAACCACTCACCTGGGTCCAAAAAGTAATGCAACTTGTATCACGCAAAACAATGCTAACCTGAACAAAATAATCATATACAATATTATCACTTACGATATCAACATATCTAACATGGGACTACCTAAAAAAAATTGAAACCTAAAACTAAAACCAGGTCACCAGCCAACCATTGAAGCCCAACCATTTAACTCCAATTCCCATGAACCAGTTGATCACCCACGTGCATACTAACTGGTTCCCATATAACCAAAACACCCAAATCATATAACCTAGGCTAGAATAATATTAATTATGCTCTATGTACTATATACATTATAATAAGCAAAACAAAACCCACCACCACAACAACACCCTTGCTCTCTCGGCCATTCCCACCAAAATCTCCCTTCACCACAACCACGCACAAACCGACACGGCACCCGAACGACCACCTTCCCTCTCACCTTGCCACAACCCAGCACATCCAATAATTTTACGAGAAGCAGAACCAGGTGTAGACTAAAACATATAAGTAGATTAGGAGGCAATCAAATCAATTTAAGGAGTAAATTACCTATTTTAGGGAAATCAAGAGCATCAATTGGAGAATTCTCGAACTCGAAGAACTTCGAAGCTGCCTCTTTTTTCTTTCCTCAGAACGGTACGTCCAACCTAATAGAAACCCTACTCAGCTTATAACTATAGCCTTAGGTAGTTCCCACTAATAACAAACACCCACAATTATAGCCATCTAGTTTAACAAAATATCTAATATTCTAACTGAGGTAAAAACTAAATTACTACGGTTAATTAAGCTTATATACTTGCAATTATAATTACGATAATTGTATCCATTATGTACGCAAAATAATTAAACAAGACCCCACCATAATAACCAATTAAGTAATGGCCAAAATAACTAATAAAATAAATTAAAATTCAAGGCCGTAACAAGGTGGACTTACATTTGAGCTTTTAGGCTCGGCAACGAGGTTTGACTATGATAGTGCTCGGCGGGCTGTTGGTCCATCAGCAATACACAGACTCGTTTTGGTGCGGGATAAGGATTTGGAGTATTATTTATGAACGAGGGATACAATAGTAACGGGTATTGGTTAACAAATGATGACCTATATTGATGTAATGTTTATGGAGAGGGATTAAATAGTAGTTGGTTTTGATGAGGTATTAAAAATGGGAGGATAAAATAGTACTTGGTTTGGATGAGAGATAAAATAGGGGGATAAGATTGTTTTGTAATTGAAATGGAGGAGGATGGGGTATTATTTTGGCTGGCCGACTTTATCCGGAGGTATTAACTAATAACACCCCAAAACCTACACATAAATTATCCCCCCAGCAGGGGACGTTAGCCAGTAGAAGAGAAGCAAAACTTTATACCTTTGCATTTTTGGGTTGCCAAACCAGGTGATAAACCTGCGCCCAGGGCCGGCACAAGGGTTTTTAATGCCCAAGGTCTAATAAAAAAAAGTATGCCCTTAAAGAGTTAATACATAACAATTTTTAAAGCAACAATCACAATACGAAAAAGCCAAACCAATATAAAGTTCTACTAATCATTATATATGAACACAAAATACGAGATCGTCAAGTTTTTGGGGGAAAATGATTTTTGGGAGGTGTTATTCGGTGGTTTGGGGGAAATGATTTTGGGGATTTAGTGAATTGGACACTTGGGCTTATGAGATGGTGAATTGGGCTAACTCGTTATCTCTAATTGGGTTTTTTTTTTTCCATTCTATTAGGCTTAAAAAGAGTCATACTTAAACCTAAATAGTAAAAATATTGGAGCGCTCCTAAAAATTGGACTTTTTTGGATGCCTAAGGCCCAGGTCTCTTGGGCCTTGGGGTTGTGTAAAGACCCGTAAATTCGTAAAATTGATTTAAATATTTTACGAGAAATAAAAGGAGGAAAATGATTTGGAAAATTGAGGATTGGGGTCAATGTGTTTAAGTGTTATATTTGAAGGGTGAGTGTGTGATTTGTGCTAAGTGTGTATAACATATGTGTATGTGAGCATAGGGAATAAAATTCCCCAATCTCCACTCCCTCACTCCCATCCATCTCTCTATCTCTCGGCTCCCTCACTCTCTCTTGCTCCCACTCTAAATTTCTCACACTCAACTCAAAACCCAACCAAAGTAGCCTTCAATCTTCCATTCCTTCACACATTGTAGCCCGTATTGCGTTGGATTAGGCTCGGTGGAGACGTATTCCATTCGGTTTCAAGAATTGTGGCTAGGGCTTGGAAAACCCTTTAAATTCATTATTCAATCTTGAGGTAAGGAGTTCTAACTTTCAATATATGTTTATGACTTGTTTCTTATAGCTTGATTCTTGCCATTGATCGTTGTTGATATTGTTGATGTTGTTGTTGTTGAGAAACCCATGAAAATCTGCAGAAAATCTGCTCGAACAGCTATGTTATCGATACCTTTTGTAATCGTTATCGATACCTTTACGTTACCAAGCCCAGAAAACCCGTTGTTATCGATACCATTTTCATAGGTATCGATACCTTTGAACTCCAAAACCCATAAAATCTATTGTTATCGATATCTTTTGCCCTTGTAATCGATACCCTTGCGTCTGGAATGATTCTGGACCAAATGGTATCGATACCATTTCTCTTGGTATCGATACCTTTGGCTTATCTCCAGCTTTTACTGTTTTGCTTCCAGCTTCACCGTTTTGGTTTTCAATCACTTCCAACCCATTCAAACACCTCCCAAACGATCCCTAACTTGATCATTTGTATTCATAGACCTCATTGAATGTTCCCATGACTCAAATGTTCGTTTGGACATGATTTTACGAAAATTGTTTTATGAATCAAAGTTGGCTTGAACAGTATAAACGTGATGGAAAATGGATTTTGAAACCTTGCGGAGACGACGAGAACATATTAGGACATCCCGAAAGGGTAAAGAGCCTGACAGAGAACATCGGGGTCCTTTAATTGGCCCGGTATGAGTTACAAGCTCATAATTGATATTTCAGGACATCCCGAAAAGGGTAAAGAGCCTGGCAGAGGACATTGGGGTCCTTTAATTGGCCCAGTTAGAGCTTCGGCTCATGACACATGTACGAGACACGTCTTGACATATGGTGTTTTTTTTTTTTTTCAAAGTTTGTTCGGTAAGACTCACGATTGGTTTTGAAAATGGAGTGTTGGATTCAAACTGCTATTATTGTTCATCCGTTTGATTTTGCTACCATTGTTCATCTCGTGACTATTCCTACATTTCATTTGCATACATTGTTAGATTAGAGCTTTCTACTGAGCTAGTGTAGCTCAGACCCTCCATCATTTTCAGGTACTAACTCAGGGCAGTAGCAACATGTTTGGAGTGCTTGGATGTGGACACGGTTTTGAAAGCTAATATTGAAGAGTTACTTAGCCATCTTTGTAAACCTATTTTTGGAAGATGTATTTGTAACTCCATTTGACACTTTAGTATATTTTGGGGGCCGTTGAGCTGATGAAGTACTTTCTGTAAACATTTGGACAAAGAAATGTAATTTATGGGAATGGAAACGCCAAACCCTTTTTGGGGCATGGTACGGTTAATCGTGAGGTTTTATTGTGGGAAACCCCTTTATATTTATGTTGAAAATCGAGGGTGTGACAGGTTGGGCCGGCCTTGCCTGAGCCCACGGTCTTAGGAGAGGGAAAAACTAATACCCATTCTCAATACCCCATCGAAATGAGCCCTATAGAGTTGCTACAATCGGTCTCGTGCTCCACAATAGGTAGGTATTAATTGATCTAAAAATAGTTTAACTAACTGATAGGCTGCCTTTCGACAAAAAAAAAAAAAAAAAACTGATAGGCTAACTTTTTTTTTTTTTTTCCAAAAGATTAGGATTTCCATTGCTGACTTTTGAAAAACTAATAAATGTTTCAATTCTTAAAAAGAAGATTTCAGTTAATTATTCCATCCTTGAATTATGGGATTCTGGTATCCTTTTTCAAAATGAATGGAGTACAAATGATGGATGGACTGGGTAGTTAGAGAAAGAGAAATTTTTTATCCATCATTAGTATTTGTCAAGGATTTCTATGATTTTATTTTTTTACATATTCAATTTTATCCATGGATTTTTATGGTTTTCATCTTCTACAAATTTGGTGGGATTTTTTTTTGAGCAGGCCATACATCAACCGAAGGTACGTAATAGCTTAAAAAGAATCTGTTGTAATGTTTTCTAGGTGTGAAATTTCTTTGGGTTGAATCTAATCTGTTTTAGTGCTTGCTGGATATGCATTTTTTTCGGCCAACCTTAAAAATTGTCGCAAGTTTGTTAATAGGGAATGGGCTGGATAGATTTATGATGGTTTGTGAGTCCTCAGGGTTGAGCTCATATGCCATTTACGAACACTTGAAATGGCATAATTGGTTTCTCCATCATTTATTGAAAACCTAGAGGATTTTGATTTTATCTAATGAACAATATTCATCTTCGGAGTGATTTTATCATACCATTTTTCTTATCTTACGTTCAATTTTTTTGAATTTAGATTTAGAAGGCTGCCACACACAGACGAAAGTGCACAGATTGTACACATATTTTTTATGGGGTCCACCAAGGGTCCCATACAAACGATCTAAGCCGCTCAGTAAATGTAAAACACTTTTTTCAAGGGTTTCTCGTAAATAATTAGCTCAATCCGATACTTATAGGTTCTTGATCCAATCATCTAACTTTTCATTAAGATTTTTGGATAATGAAAAGTTAAATGATTGGATTGAGCACCTATAGGTATCGGATTGAGCTGATATTTTACAGATACCCTTGAAAAAGTATTTTACATTTACTGAACGGCTCGAATCATTTGCCACGGGTCCCACACAAAAAACTGTGCACAATCTGTGCAAGAAGTGTTTGTGTGGACAGACTTTCTGATGGAACAAATATTACAAGATCAAAGTTCAATACTCCAATAGGATTGGTCTTGAATATATACCACCGATCAAAGCATGTAAGACGCAACGGTTAGGATAGAAGCTTTACTAACGAAGAACCTGGTTTAATAACCGGACATCATTCAAAACATGATTATCCTTTTTTTTAATTACATGTCTACGATTACCCTTTTTTTTAATTACATGTACACGATTAGCCTTTTTTTTTCACGGAAAGAGAGAAGTTTTTATTAACGAAGAACCCGGTCTAAGGACCGAACATCATCCAAAACAAGAAAAGCCCACCCCCCCCCCCCCCCCCCCCCCCCCCCCCCCCCCCACACACACACACACACACACAATTTTCTAGTCTAACTCCTAATATATAGGGAATGCTTAGTCAACGAATAGGCTATCCTGTTACAAAAACGTTTAACATGCACGAAACTACAAGAGGAAAATAATGGCAGAAGTACTAATTTAGATTACACAACTTATATTATGTTAATATGTACATTTGTTTTTGCACGCATACATAGCAGGTTTCAACAATGGCCAATGCTAGGGTTGGGTTTTTTGGTTTGGGTTGTATTAGGTGTTTTGTGCTTTGCCTTTTGGGTGTTTGGTTTGGTTCCTTTCCAATCTAGGCCGTTTTAGGTGTTTTTCCCTGGTTTTGGGCTTAGCCTATTGGGCCCAAATCAGTTTCCTCCATGTGGTTAGGAGATGAGGGCCATGGATGGTCAGGTTGGTTTATCCATGACCCCCTATTAGCTCTGTACTTTGTGTTATGAGTTAATAAAACTTTCTTTTTACCGTTTAAAAAAAAAAAAAAACCAATGACCAATGCTAGATCTTTATCAATTGGAGCACTGAGTAAGGTACACCTTTCGGGGACTTGCAAAATTGAATAAATACCTTTAGCCGCCTTACAACACAATCGAAAAGGTAGACCTACGACACAAGTAGACCTAACAGGAACACAATTTTGAGATGGGATGATAGTTATAAAGTTGCTGCTTTCACATGCATTTTTTTTTTGTTATACATCGTAATTGCCTTTTCGTATACTATTATCGACAATATTTTTCATTTCAAGATTTTCTTTATTTGGTACCAATTTATGGGTGTTATTCGCGCATAGCACATGAGTTTTACGCTAGTTAAAGCAAATCAAACTCCAACTGCTAAATGGAATAAGACATGTGCCTAATTCTATTAATTTCAATCATTTTTCTTAACTGAAGAGTAAAATAGTAAATTCATATGATAAGTTTTGAAACTTACTCAAAATAATTATATTTCGACAGAAAGCCAGCCACCAAGGTTGTTGATTTCGATCTGGGGCAAGCCGATTACTTTAGTGCTGTATTTTTTTGGTTAGTACGTACTTGTATATTTCTAGACTAGTTGATGCCTATTTGAAACTTTTGATTCTGCTTGGCCGCTTGATCGACTTCAAGTCTTGCCGTCTTGGACAGATTTAGGCACGATTTTGGTGGGGAAGTTCCTGGCGAGTGTTTGGCTGTGCAAAGACTAGTCTTCTGTGGCGATTTTTGTCGTTCTATACATTTCCTTTGGCTAACAAAAGATCAGTGAAAATTAGGTAATTTACGCTTATTTGGGTAATACTATAAAAGAGTGAAAACAAGAATTGCATTCTCTTGATCAATAGGTAGGAAATCATTTACTTAACGGCCGGGAGGCCCGAGAATGAAAGGGAAGGAGATAAACTCAGAAACTTGTTCTCCAAAAGGACAGCTTACAGAAAATTCGTTATGTGTCATGAAATTTAATTAATAGTATTGCATCCCAAATCCAACGTATTGCATATCTTTATGTTTCATGAAATTTCATTTCTTATACTCCTAGTCCTATATATATTTATTTAGTACTAAACGCAAAAGTTTCAACCAACGGTTCCTCCTAGTCCTAGATATATTCTAGTCCCATGCCTAAATTCACGTAGATAAACAAGATGTGAAATTTGGGGTTGTCAGATTGTGTTCGCTTTCGGTCTCAAAAACTAATGAATCTCTCTGCGGACAGTCCCCAATAAGTTTTCTCTCCATTTATTAGTACTCTCATTTCTCTCTCTCTCTCTCTCTCTCTCTCTCTCTCTCTTCACCACATTACCCTAAAAAACTCTCTCAAAACACAAACCAAACAAATTGACGCGAAATTCGGGCTGGAAATTTAGGCCGAGTGGTACTTGTTAGTAGACATCTCCAATGGCGTGAAATTTGGGGTTGCCCCGAGGCCATAATCATGTTGCCATCAGTATATAAATCCAAGCTAGGAGGAGAAAGAGAACCAAAATCAATTGGATGACATAATTGATCAAGTCTTCCTATAGGATTAGTTGATATAAAAAATTAGAGGCCGGTCCTCTTTTTTAGGTTCGTTTTGATTCCAATCTTAAATATTATTTCCAAACCTAGATAGGCTTGGTTATGGTACACAGTGACTTTTTTTACCCCAAATAGACTCCTCGCAGAATTTCCTCTGCTATTTTCCTTCTTCCCCTTCCACCACCCCACCCCACCCCCGCCTCCCTCAATTTCCCCTGCTATTTTCCTTCTCTCTTTCTCCACTGATGGAGCAACGCCGAGTCCACTGCCGCTACCATGTCCTCTCCGACAATGTCACCACCAGCCTCCTCGAATTTTCTTGAAAACCAGATTCGCGTACAGAGGAAGATCCACCTGTTTGTGGATCTTGAGAGCCAGGAGTACTAGAAGATCCATATGTTCCCAATTCTTGCAAACGGAAAGGGGACGACTATTCGCAGCCTCCTATTTTCTCCAGCAGCCCGTTAAAAATTTTCAATTATACTCGACAGTTAGTTACCGAAATTGAAATATATTTTGAGCATCCAATTACGGAAATATAATATTTTTTTCAACAGCTATTTACTAGAAATGCATATCGGCAGTTGTTTACCGAAAGTTGAACATATTTTCGACATGTAGTTACCGTATCAAAATTTAAATTTTGGTTTATAAAATAGACAATCTGATTTCTATCAGTAATAATAAAGATAAATTATCCATTTTATAAAGCATAATTCAATTTTTAATACTCCTATCGATATCCGATCAAGTTTATTTTTTATATGGATATATTACTATATGAGATCTACAAGATGAACGGTTTAGATGAATAATAAACACATGGTAGAACTGAAAAGGTAATGGTGGAAAAGTGAGATTTTCCACCACCGGTGGAAAGAATTTAATCTCTTTGACAACTTGGGGCAGTGTAATTGATTTGGAGGAAATAAATATTTATACCGCCGGTTTATTTTATTTACTCTCATAAAACTATTGGTAAAGTAATCTAAAATTGAGAGCATATACTGATAGGGAAATATTGAGTAAAAGAGTGAAAGAAAATCTTGCCTGAAATACAATCGGGAGGCGTGATACACTATCTTAAATCCAATAGTCCTCCCTTATGTGAAGGTGATGACGGCCAGATTATAATGACTCCAAGATTCAAACCGAAATGCTCTCAAGCTTCCCCTTCCAGAGTTACCCAGTAAGAAAATGTGAACAAAGCCACGAACCAGAGTTGCCCAAATATTTTAGAACTACATAACATTTTTGGAAGAAAACTTGACTGTGAAAAGGTGAGATAGTGCTGAAATTTTAGCCAAGTGGAAGTGAAAGTATGAGAGAAGTGGGTTTTCTCGGTGATAGAAAAATGAGAACATGAGGCACTATATATAGAACTTTGGCCAAACATTTCAACGGCTAACAACATAAAATAAAATAAAAAAGTTGATTAATGGGAATAACTAGCATTTTCCTATCTATATCTATACTTCTATCTATCTATACAATATCTATATAATAAAACAAAGCAGTTTTTGAATCTTATACATAACTAACAGTCCAAATTTATCGCCATGCCTACATAAATCTTCACCATCCATTCTACATTCTTTTTAAGTTTTAACGTTTCCCTTATATGGAATTAGACTAAACATATCTCCCTTCCCTTTTCAATTGATTTTGTTTTAATTTTGTTCTCTTTTACATTTAATTTTTTTTCCCTTTTATGGCTTCACAATATCACGTTTTCTTCTTTACCACATTAAAAAAAAAAAATTACACATTTAATTGTACTTGTATAATATTGTGTATCATATTGGATTGTACACGTATATAAAGAAGACTAAACATATAATTTTGTTTTCTTTTCCGAAACCTAATGCAATATTAATTGTATGTACACGTATATCTTACCTATTCTATATGACTTCCTAAATAAGTTTAAATTAAATTAGGTTCAAACAGATTTTACCTTACCTATTTTAATTATACACTATATCTTACTCCCTCCGTCCCCTTTTTAGAGTCCAGTATTCCATTTTGGGTTGTCCCTTAATAAGTGTCCATTTTGTAAAGTTAGTGGATAAAAGTTAGTGTCTTGTCTATTTTGTCCCTAAAAGTAGATTCCATATTAAAAAGTTAGCGAGTAAAAGTGTAATGATGATAGGTAAGTAAAGAAAGTTGAGGAAAAAGTTGATGTAAAATGTATAATGATGATGTCTTTTTAATAAGTTGGAATTAAAAAGCAGGACACTTAAAAGGGGACGGAGTGAGTATCTTTCATTCTACAAAATAGCATGCCAGTAAATACTTAACATTTTTTGAACATTCCCGATCACACATTCCCGTGCCTAATTTGGAAATCTAATTTCCAGACCCCCTCTCTCTCTTTTTTCAAATTTCACACAAAAGAAACCTTCAATTGATTTGATTTTTTCTAGATCTTCATAGCAAAGGTAAAACGGAAAAAAAACAAAAAACAATTAAAAAGAGGCTCCTAATATGCTAAATGTACGTATACCATATATGGAGAAGTAAAGATTGAGTTTACTCTTATGAAATTTTCGAAATACACTCATTTACATACTTTCTTCGCTTCCTGTTTTGTAAAAGACTTTTTATTTGCTCAACTTTAAATTCTTTCTATATTTTTTTGAACTTCGAATGGAGAAGAGGTTGTTGAATTCCCAATATTTTGAACCCTGGACATATGATCGATTTTCAAAATCTACCAAATTTGCCCTGAATGGATGAAATTTACGTACATTTGTTTCTGTATTTTTGGTAGTACTTCTCCAAAAATATATTACATAGAGACTAACATTTTACCCATAGTGTACCATGTGGGTTGATGGGCTATAATTTGATCGTAACTAAGTGGTCAATTGGTTTTGGGTTGAGTGTTCAATTCTTTTTGGGCTAGGTATTCAAGAGTATAAGAATTGGGTGTTCAAAGAAAGGTTAACTCATAATTTTAAATGTATCCTAAGAAAAAAAAAAATCTTGGGTGTTTGTGTGACCATGCTTCTTTAGCTACACAGCCGTCTCTGTCAATGGATATGTTGAGTTATTTTTTTCCACATAGTTGGATTTGTTAGACAGAGGGTTTATATATATACTACACGCGAGTTCAATATTTATTTGCATATGTTGATTGTTCGACATGTGCCTTCAGGCATAGGCATGCGCTAATATTAAAGCAAAGTGGTCGTTAACAAGGAGGACTCTCATCGCGACAAATGGCGAGATTTGATTGGATGGAAAGATAATTAAAGTTAAATAAATATTTTCCAATAGGTTAGTATAAATAAATTCTCCGAAGAAAAAGAAAAAAGTAAGAAGAAAGGAAAGTAACATGATAATGATTGAACTTTATCAAGAAAGTACAGAATTGACAAGGTAATATACGACTTCCAATTGGTAAAATTCCTTAAGAAATTATTCCTTTATATAGGAGCCATTGGTAAAATTCCTATGGAAGGGATAAACTTATCTCATTCAAATCGTAAAATTCAAAATTTGCCTTGATTTATGGAAAGCAAGCAAGTTTTGTAATGATCCTATAATCTCCACATTAAAATATCTACAATGGCATAACAAAAGTACTAAGTTTTTAAAATTAATAATATTAGTGCAAAATATGACTCACAATGCTATAACAAAAAATACTAAGTTTTTGGGGCAAGCAGATTACTTAGGCTGATGCCTATTTGAAACTTTTGATTCTGCTTGGCTGCTTGACTTGGCGTCTTCGACAGTCATTTAGACACGGTTTTGACGGGGATCAGTTCCTTGCGTGTGTTTGGCTGTGCAAAGACTAGTCTTCTGCGGCTTCGTACTTCCTAACTCTGTTAATGCATTTCGTTTGGGTAACAAAAGAGTGAAAACTATAGGAAACTCTTGTTTGGGTAGTAAAATAGTGAAAACAAGAATTGAATTCTCTTATTTGGGTAACACATCTCTCTGCGCACGGACCTCAATAAGTTTTCTCTCCAATTATTACTCTCATTTTTCTATCTATCTCTCTCCATTCATTATCCAAAAAACATTCCTCAAAATCCAAACCAAACAAAGTGGTGTGAAATTTGGGGCTGAAATTTGGGGCAGAGTGGTACTTGTCAGTTGACATCTTCAATGGCGTGAAATTTGGGGTTGGCCATAGTCATGTTGCCATTAATACTATAAAGGGTGTTCCAACTTCAAAAAAAGAAGGTTTTGGAAAAATGAAGGTAATTTCAAGCCCAAAAATTATATGTTTATGCAAATAATTTTCCTACCAATATAGATTTTGTTTGATAGATTTCATTGAGATCTTTTATACGGTGCAAGAAAAATCAAAAAATTATTTTTCATTTTCATTATATTTGAGTTTGAAAATTGAAAAAAAAAAACTTTTTAAAAAGAAAAGTTAGTTGGAACACCACCTAAATCCCTAAATCCATGGAGGAGGAAGAGGACCAATACCAATACCAATTGGATGGCATAAGTCAAGTCTTCCTATAGGACAATTGATTAAACAAGTACGGTTATACTAAGGGCAAGGCAATCGAATGGCTGGGCCCTGGAAATTATGGGTGACAAATTGAACCCAGACCCATTTAGAAACTCAAACCCATTTATTAAAAAATAAACCCAACCCAATTCATTTATTAGTTGGGTTAGAATGGGTCCAAACCCATCTAACCCATTTATTATTGGGTCTTAATTGGGTTTCAATTGGGTCAACTTGAGTGCTCAATGAGTCATGAACATTACCCAACAAAAAAAATAGAACTACCATAGAAATGAAAAAAATAAAAGTAAACATATTACATGAAGCGAACCTTTTTCTTGGTCAAATTGTCAAATCGGGAACTGGTGATTTAGTTTGAATGGTTTCATGTTATGAATTCCAATTACAGTACAAGCCGAGTCGACCCGAGTTTTGTAGTGAACTCGTACACTAACGAATCAAAAATTCGAACTCAAACTTCGTTTGTTTGTAAACGAGCAGAGTCCGGTTCAAGCCAAGTTTATACAAAACGAGTCGAGGATTATGAGCCGGAGCGCGGAACACCGAGATGGAGTATCACATACTTAGGCAGAAACATGAGTACTACTAGTGATAGTACTAATATTGATCGAAGCAAGGGACCGTCATCGTCGCCGACGGCAATAACAGACCCTATATCATGTTTTGTTCTTGTGATTGAAATTAACTTCTAGTTTCTGTAATCTTATTGTTATGTGAGTGAGGATTTTGATTCTCAGTTGGGTTTACTGTTTATGAAGTTTGAACAAAATTGGTCCCAATTTTGGGAGATATAGAATTTCGGATGGATTTGGTCCGGACTCCGGAGGGGTGTAAAAGAGCCGAGTCTAAAACTCGAGCCTGGCTCATTCGATCGAACGAGCCGAGCCCGGTCTCATTTATTAAATGAGTCTTACAAACGAGTCAAGTATATACAAACGAGTTGTGCTTTTTTGAGCCAAGCAAGCTTTAGATTGCTGAGCTGCTGTTGAAGACATGAGCCTAAAACTCGACCTTGGCCATTTTAGTATATAGGGGTATTATCGTAATTTTAGTATGCAAGGATAATTTGGTCATTTAAATGTACAAGGGTGAAATGGTCATTTCAGTGTATATAGGTATTTTAGTCATTTTTAATTTTAATTGGGTTAATAGGCGGGTTATGTTTGATTTTAAATAAATGGATTGGGTTGGGTATGGGTAATTGGACTCCTAACTAATTGGGTCTAAGTGGGTCAATGACCCATTAAAGACTCTACCCACTTATAATTTACCCAATTTGACCAAAACACGCCCATTTTACACCCCTATTGGAAATCAACTCCAACTCGCGAACTTGAGCATCTCCAAAACGTGTTTCAAAATGTGTATTAGTACCATTAGTTAAGAATAGTGAATATTTAAGTTTTTTTAGTGCTCCAATGGGAGTACTATCTGATGTGTTAGTTTGTGTTAAGTTGGAAGTGTTTTAGAAAGTTTGGTAGTTTTAAGGAAGGTCTTAACTAACAAGCAAGGGGAGAGAAAGGAGAGAATGAGAGAACGTGAGAGAGAGGCTTGTAAATCGTGAGGAAAAGGCGGAGAGAGGAGAGAGAATGAGACAAAAGAGGGGGGAACACACTATTTTCGTAGTCGCCCTTCTAGTTTTACGATAGTCTCAATTTCGTCCCTCTAATTTTAATTGTCTCAATTTCGTCCCTGTAGTTTGTTTTACGTTTCAAATTGGTAAAATCGTTAATACCGTTAATGAAACTAACAGAAAAATATGATTAAAGAAACTAACAGAAAAATATGATTAAAAAATTAAATACTCCAATTTTCAATCCGGTTGAACCAATGCGAAGATCTTATTTTTTTGATCATTTTATCCTAGATGGTGGTAATGAATTTTTGGCTCTAAGGCCTTTCAACAAGTGCCCGAAGACTCCTTATTTAGTTTCAGGGCTCTCTTAGGGTGCTCATTAAAAGGTCTTAAAGCCAAAAATCCATTATGATCTTCAAAAAAATAAGGTCTTCACACGGGTTCAAACAGATTAAAAATTGGAACACTTAATTTTTTAACTATCTTTTTTAATATATAAACGTTGTAAAAAATTAAGTGTTCCAATTTTCAATCCGTTTGAACCGGTGCGAAGATATTATTTTTCTGATCATTTATCTTAAATGGTCATAATGAATTTTTGGCTCTAAAATCTTTCAATGAGCACCCTAAGAGAGCCCTGAAGCTAAATAAGAAGTCTTCAAGTACATGTTGAAAAGCCTTAGAGCCAAAAGTTGACTACGACCATCTAGGATAAAATGATCAAAAAAATAAGATCTTCGCATCGGTTCAACCGAATTGAAAATTGGAGCACTTAAATTTTTAATCATATTTTTCCGTTAGTTTCATTAACGGTGTTAACGATTTTAACAATTTGAAACGTAAAACAAACTACGGGAACGAAATTGAGACAATTGAAACTAGAGGGACGAAATTGGGACAGCCGTAAAACTAGAGGGATGACTACGAAAATTTGCCCAAAAAAAAAACACTACTTAATACATTCTTTAACAACATTGAACATACATCACTCGCTCACTAAATGAACAAGTTCGTAACCCACAAAATTAGGTCCCACTTTTTTTACTTTTTGGCTCTAGAACACATTAGTTTTACCTAACATTCTTAACAAAACAATTGGAGATGCTCATTAAAAACTCCTGAAATGGAAGAGGAATCTCGAGAAAGTTCAATACTAAATTGTGTAATACAATCAAATTACAAAGGCAAACTTTGATATGCTTTGCGGCAAGTGAACTAGCATTCTTGTGCCACATTGGCCTTGAATATTTTGTAAAGTTTCTAGTACTTCTTTTCAGCATCCATATGGCTAGACACGCCCAAAACGAGTCATCCATCCACATAGACGCGCCCATAGCAAGTCATCCATTGCTCATGCTTCGAAGACGTTGACGCCTTTTGAAGAGAAGGAGATGCAACTTGAGAAGCCAATGTTCCCAAAATGAGTACCAAAGCAAGGCATATGCATTGGTACTGGTTTTGGAATCCATGGTTCTAGTAAGAAGCAGGACTATTTAGTAGGCTTTGAGTTGGTTGGTTTACTGATTTTTTGCATTGATCTCTGGGGTTTATAAAACCAAAACTCACGTCATGAGGCATACTATTCCAGAAATTTGTTTTCAGTACTACTGTTTGTTGCGAGCCTTGGTTTTTGAATTAGACTCACCAACTTATTTATGTTGCTTGATAGGACTGTTGGGGACAGCGGAAGAGTGAGTGGGTGTGTGATTGCAAGAAAAGAGAAAGTAATTTAAGGTGTTGGATATTTCAATCAGTTGAGGGCTGTGGTACAAAATCTGCTTAGGTTATTACAAGTAACCTTCTGCTACGGCACAAAGGCTTTGATCTAATTTTTAGATAGCTGGTCGATTTCCTCTATAGCTGCTCTCACTAAACCTTTATTTATACTTACAATTGAAAGCACCTAGAACAATTCTATCCTTGACGGCTTGACCTTTACAATTACCAAGCTCATTAGGAAGACGAACCATTACAATGAACTTATCTCTTTCACTGACCATTAATGAACCTAACTTTCCAGATTATTCCATTACTTAAGACTCTTGGAAATTACAAATTAACTTCCAACAAGGACTCCATTCAATTACTCTCCATAACTACGTCAGATCGATGTATCTATTCAAATTAGTTCAGGTTACGGGAGAAGTGCTAAACAAGGAACTGCTAGGCTGGTGTAGTGGCATTCACCTGCAACCAATGTTCTAAAAATCGCTAGGCTCTAGTCGGGTGGATAAGGGGCCCCTAGTGCTTAGGCACCGACTAGTCAGCTGCCTAATCTAGGCATTAGACCACCGCCTAGAGCCTAGGCGGGGACTAGGCAGCCAACTTTTAGAATAGTACTGCCTGCAACCAAGGGCAATCAGGACGCCTTTGGTCTCGGCTTCAACCCATTCACATACTATCAATACCTATGTTGGGTGAGTCTATATTAAGCTTTGTCCTGGTTTTCATTGGATCCCCACTAGTGCACAATGGGATTGATCTTCCAAGATTAGTCCATTATTAGTGAGTTAGATACAAAATTATCAAAAGAAAGTGCTAATTAGCTATTGATTAGTGATGGGTTTCATGTATTGTTTCTTTCTAACGTGCTATTTCGTTCCTTCATTAAACTGATAGAATTGACCTTGACGATATTGAATGAACAACACAAGTACACAACTATTTTTTCCTACTGTCTGTCACGAGAATAGCTTCGACCTTGTACCTAGCTATCTAATTCCTTCTTGGACCATATCACTATTCATATTATGTAATTAGATACTCAAAAAGTTATTTAACTAGCCATCGCCCTTGCGATTCCCATGCTAATCGTTACTTATCCTTGAGTCTTTCAAATGAAAGCATATGTTGTAAGTCATCTTACTCGACACCAATGATGGACGAAGACTGGTTTTCTGTTTCAGAAGCCATTTTCTAACAAAGAGGAACCCTCTTCACATCCTTCACTTCAGGCTAGGAGACATCATTCTAAACCATAAATGAAGTAGATAACACATACAGAATTGTGCATGCCCGCGCCAAATGCCTGTTAGCTTGTGGCCCTTCCCTTGTACGTCCAGCTTAGGAGTAGGCCCAGCAAATTACAAACTGTTGTTCGACGTACTCGCTAAAAAAATGATTAATTTCACTATGATGGATCATGATCTAAGAGTTATCATTCACTTATGCAGCAAAATTTCAGTTTCCAAAAATTGTCTAGTAGTATTTTTTTTTCCAGCTTTACTTAATTACTCGTAAGCTAACACCTCACAATTCGTTTGTCAAATTTTTGACAAATTTGACTACACTACAGTCAAATTTTTGCATCCGACATCACCCAATGGTCAAACATTGCATCTCTCTTTTGACCATTCTTACTTGATCGACAGGTTAACTAGGGAGGGAAGAGAAGAGAATGGGAGAACATGAGGGAGAGGCTTGTAAATAGTGAGGAAAGGGAAGAAAGAGGAGAGAGAATGAGACAAAAGAGAGGGGATTGGAATTGGCCTAGACCTACGTCCAATTTGATTCAGCAAATTCAAAACACTGCAACTGGTATAACTCAACCTCAGAGGGACAGAATGATGAGGTTGTTCGGTCTGCATCACCTAATGGCCAATACACCACTAGGGATACCCTTAGACACAGAGGTGTTACGGTGCCATGGGCTTCTCTTGTATGGTTCCCCAATAATGTATCTAAGTGGGCATTCATCCTGTGGGTAGCTTGCCTAAAAAGACTTGCTAGTAAAGAAAGACACAGAAGATGGGGCATGGAAGGTAATCCTTGTTGTGTGTTGTGCTTACAGCATGAGGAATCTATACAACATCTGTTCTTTGAATGAAACTTAATTTTCAAGTAGAATATGGGAGTCTATCCTATGCATATTTCAGGTGCAGAGAAAGGCAGGTAATTGGTATGTGGATTTCAGAATAGGGAAAAGTTTCAGATCCCTCATGTTCAAACTGGCTTTGGCAGCAGGGGTTTACCACCTCTGGAATGAACGAAACTCTAGAGTTTTCGAGGTAGACATATATCGAAGTGCTGATGAAGTTTTAGCTTGTATTGATGACAACATTAGACTTCGAGTCTGTACTTGGAAACAATTTCCCAATCTCTTACTTGAGAAGAGGTATTGAAAACTAATTCTGTTGACCCATTAAGTAGAGAATTTTTGTGATTGATAAGATTGCAAATACATAGATAGCAAACGTGTTTGGACAGCTAGAATTGCCGACGGGGTACCACATTTGCGGAACCCATGCCCGGCACCCAAAAACTTCTCAATGTTCAGATGATTGAGAAGACTAATTAATCCTCCCCCTGCTTAGCCAGTGTTATGCTATATTGGTAGCTCAAGTGCTCCTCGATCGCCTCGTACAAATGCAGCACGTACTTTTGTGATTCTTGTAAAAATTAAAAAAAAAATTCAATAAATATATATGAAGTTCGCGCTCCAGGAAAAAAAAATCCGAGAAAAAGAGCGAGGGAATAGAGTTTTCCCCCATGATAGAAAAGTCAACAAAAGACTCAACCTTCGATCTTGATGGAATGATTGGAGTTGCTCCAAATCTTTCTTTGAATCCAGTCATTAAGTTTTGCAAACTCAACTTACAACCACCAAGATAGATGATATATAATATTGCAACCAACCAAACCTTCCCTAATAAATGTCGAAGACAAGGACCTAACATTGGGACAAATAAATACTCCAAAGACAGGCCCATGTGGGCAAATTGTAAGCTTCAATCAAATGTGATGAGCTAGCGAAAGATCGAGGGATTCCAAACCCCACAAGCGTGAAAGAGGGATCGAAAATACTATATCTTCATCACCTTCTCAATCTATATATTTCCTTGTATGAATTTGTGCGTTCATGTACTGAACAAGCCTAAAATTGCACTCTTAATGCCTACTGAGAAACAACACAACGATGGTATTTAGATCTCATTGGTTTGCATAGAATTCTTGTAAGTTGCAAATCGTAAGAACATTGCCCGATAATTTGCTCACAAGAGAAAAAACGAAGTGTTGCATAACAGATTCATTGACATGATGACATCAAAAAGAAGGAAAACATGAATAAAGATGTTTCAAGGATACATGTAAAGTTGTTTCTTCCAAGTATGCCCAACGTATTGTCCACAGGTAGCATTAATTTGATTGCGAAGTACCTCCGGTGGTTGGTCTTGAAGGCATAGGAAGCCCAATTGTCTAGGTGTACGTGGTGTTGCCAGGTATATGTAAATGTTACATGCTCATATCTGTTACTATTCAAGGTTTGGTAATAGGAACACGATTAGTGGAGTAGAGGCAAACTTTGACAGTGGTAGAAAATGGACCTTGTGATGTTGAAGAGGATGCTGAAAGATTTATGAGTCGCTAGGACTTGAAGAATTTGTATTTTGGAGCAGACTAGTTCAGTGCCGGCTCATATATTTTGGAGGCTCGAAGCAAATTTTCTATATTGAGCCATTTACATGTTCATGATTTCTTTAAAAAATAATAAAATAACAAAAAATAAAACTAAAGGGATACAATTATGACAATTTTTATACAACTATACTACTTCTTTTAAATGTACGAAAATACTTCCTTCTTTTTGCTTTCCACAAATGCCCTAAATACTTGCAACTAATACCAACCGTGTCCTACACCTCTTCCCAACCGACACAAAAGAAGGGCTCTCCAACTAAAACGATACACCGTGAACGACGGTAACAAGCGACTAATGGTTCCCAATAAGCACCCCTTCAATCCTTCTTTGCAATGGTTCGCCTCTATAAATGAGAAATTCGAATTCCCCTTCATGTTTGTCTTCAGATCCCTCACTACCAACATTACATCCCCCCAAAAAAGGGCAGATTAACACTAGGGAGAAGCATTTGAAGTGCTGGGGTTGCCAGTTTGTTTTAAAGGCAAGAGAACACAAGAACTTCCAACAGGTAATTCAAACTTGGTTCATTCTTTTCGAATATTGTTTCATCTGTACCTTCCCAACCAATTAATGTACATGGCCAGAGGTAATAATCTTTTGGGAGGATTTGCTGACGTCCTTACAAAGAAAACGCAGCCCAGTCGTTTGATGAAATGACTGAGTGGAAAAAAACATGTAAGGATACGTATTATGCATCTTTTGCCTAACGGTTGATTATTTGGTAGGATAAAGGCCCGTTTGCTCCACAACAAGTCTTGAAAAATCCATGTGAAGATATAGTTGTTCTACTGGTTTAATTAGGTCTAATAGAGGCTCATAAAAAAAACGGCTAACTGATAAAGAAAAATTATTTAGTGCCCTTGGGCACCGCCATGTGTTGCTCCATACCCCTTCAACACAACATGTTGACGTGAGATCCAAGACTAAGTACTAAACCCCAAGCCAATGTGTACACGGCAAAAGGGCCCATGGTAGTGCCCCTAGGCAATAAAAAATCTCTCATTAGATAGTTGAGAGCAGTCACCTCCACATTTTATTGACTATTAGTACACAATCCTTGTAGTTCTTGTATTCAAATCCCTGCAATGCTTTGGGTTACACATTTATATTCTAAATTCCAAGGTTTTGCTCTCTGTTGTCTGGAATGCTTTTTGGATTATTGGTAGTCATCTACTGTCGGCAAGGTGTTTCTTGTTTTAGGTCATTCTTAGGACCTACATAAATTTCTAACCAAGTCTTCAAAATTGTATCACTGCATTATGCTTGTCAAATGAATGGACTAGAAAACCTTGTAAAAAAATATGAGCTTCTTATAATTGTTGGTAGCTAGATATTGTATCTAACAGACCGCATTACGAAGGGTTAATTAGCAAGAATCTTTCGTTATGATTTTGTATTTGTTAACCCTTTCTCATTTATCCCATGCATAATCATCTGTTCTTTCACATATCCTTCTTTGTCCTCATTTATTTCTCACCAATAGTCTTGGATCATTATTGTAAGCACAGTAACTAGATACTTAATCAAAGGCAAGTGGTACTTATTCTAAAATCATTGAATTATCAAATTTCTAGAGGCATGATACAAATATGTTTGTAGCATAATACTAATGCCAAAGAGATTCTCCTCCCTTCCATTATTTTCATGGTCAATCACTCCAAAGGGAGAAAATGCATGTCGTTTTTCCTAACTGGATATCTATACCAATGGAAAGGTAGCAATTTTAAGAAAATAGAATGGAAAAAGTTGTTGGAACCAATTCTATGAAACATAGCTGTATGCTTCATTCGGCTAGCTATACATTGGGGAAAGGAAGCTCCATAAATAGGAGCTCTGCATGAGAATCTGATTTTTTTATCCCTAGATTATAATCTTGATTTGATGATTTTATGGCTTCACTACAAGAAATTACACCATTCCCGACTAACAATTTAGTCGGCAAAAGGTAGGATTTTAGTCGGCAATTAGCTTTTCTGACTAAAAAATTTGGTCGGCAATTTAGTCGGGGAATTGCGGTCGGCAAAGGTAATCGCCGACTAAAAGAAATTTAGTCGGCATATGTTGGTTTTCCCCGAATAATTATTTAGTCGGCTAATTTTAATAATTATTGTCGACAAAATATTTAGTCGGCAAAATTATTTAGTCGGCAAATATTTAATAAATTACCGACTAATAATTTAGTCGGAAAATATGGGTTTTTTGCATCCTATTTGTTCTCGAACCAAGCCGAGTGCTTCGATTACAAATTGAGACACTTGACCCAAAGAAGGGCTGGAATCGGAACACTGACCTTACGAAGAGTGAGAGATCGAAGTCGGGGAGAAAAGGACTGGCTTCAGTTGTGGCGTCCGTGGTGCTTTGTTTGACGACAGTAGCTTCGGTGGTGGGAGGAAGAGGAAGAGAGAGGGAGGGGATGCGGTGGAAGAGAAAAGGGGAGGGGAAGCGTATAACTTTTTTAGAGGAGAGGGGAAGCGTATTACTCCATTTAGGTGTGTTGCAAGGCGCCGTCGTTTTGCTAAAGGAAACCAATTGCCGACAAAAATAGTAATCGAAGATTAGCCAAGTCCCCGCCAACATTTTCGTGAAATTTTGAACTGGACGCCAAAACTTTCTCTTCGCCGACTAAATGTTTAGTCGGCCAAATGAGGATTTATGGGGAAAATAGTTTAGGGAACTCTAATTGCGCCACTATTACATACAAATTCTAAACTTTATTACTGTGAATTTTTTATAATGCTCAATCTGAACTGCAAAGATTTCACGTCTTACCAATTATAGCATTGTCCCCAAAATTGGAGGTCATTCGATATCAGCGACCATATGATCCGAAGACTTTTACTATGTCTAGAAGCATTAAAGTATTATAGCACACCACTCGAGGCCCACTTGAGGTCTTTTTACGCGATCAGAACCATCCATCTTTTAATTTATGATGGGTTAGATCATTCTTACCAATATTATAGTTGATTGCTTTTCACTAGACAATCGATCGAATGAAAAATACTATTTTTCTAATGAGTTCATGTCTTGATAAAGGGGTTTTTAAAACCTAATCGAGCCGCAAATTTACGAGGATGAATAATTCAACAAGTGAAACAAAATCAACGGTCTCGATCGTCAAGATTGTCTCGTGATCGTATGGCTATTGTAATAACAAGTACAACATAAGACTTAGTTGACTACTAAGTAGATGAAAAGTATATAATGTAAAAGTAATTGTCGAGTTATTTTTATAATCTTCGATCTGAATCGTTAGAATTTCACGTCTTATCAATTATAGTATTGTCGCCTAAATTGGAGATCATTCGATATCGGCGACCACATGATTGAAAGACATTTAATGCATTTCGAGACATTTAAGTGTTATACTGAACCAATTGAGCACCGATTGAGGTTTTTTATGGTAATCGAAATCATCTATCTTTGACGTAATATGAATTTGATCATTCGTACCAAGAATGAAGTTAACCGCATATGGGTAGATACTTGATCGAAAAGAAAATTTCTTTCCATTTTAGAATTTGCATGCTGATAAGAGAGTTTCTTTAACCCGATCGAGCCAAAATTTTACGATAATCTTACGATTAAGAAGAAAAAGAAAAAGAACGGTTTCGATCCATTAGGTTGCATCATGATCAATGTACACGGAACAAATATTCCCTTTCTTGAAATTTTATTAAAGGGGGAAAAATTGTTATTCGGTAAATATATTTCATTTATTGTTTTTTAAATTGGGAAAAAAAGAATATTCACCAACCAAATGTATTTTTAGTTGGCAAACATTAATATTCCCGACTAAATTATTTAGTCGGTAAATGTAATTTCATTTATTAAGTTTTCAAACAGGAAAATATTAATATTCGCCGACCAAATATATTTTTAATCGGAAAAATTAATATTTCCGACTAATTAATTTAGTCGGTAAATTTAATTTCATTTATTAAGGTTTCAAACAGGAAAATATTAATATTCGCCGACCAAATATATTTTTAGTCGGGAAAAATTAATATTCCCGACTAATTAATTTAGTCGGTAAATTTAATTTCATTTATTAAGTTGTCAAACAGGAAAATATTAATATTCGCCGACTAAATATATTTTTAGTCGGAAAAAATTAATATTCCCGACTAATTAATTTAGTCGGTAAATGTAATTTCATTTATTAAGTTTTTAAACAGGAAAAAATTGATATTCGCCGACTAAATTTATGTTTAGTCGGCAACAATCTAACCATTACCGACTAAATGTTAGTCGGCCATAAAAATCCCACCATCCTGTGTATAATTTCTCGCTTGGCGCCTTATTTTTAACGACTAAAATTAATTTTGGTCGGTAAAAATAGTGTTTTGCGACAAAATAATACTTAGTCGGTGATAGTTTTGTATTTTGCCGACTAATATTGTTTTAGTAGGGAATGGTTTTATATATGCCGACTAAACATATTTTAGTTGGAAATTTTAGTCGGGAATGGTGTAATTTCTTGTAGTGCTTGGTTAGCAAGTAGAGTTTGATTTGTAATTTTGAGGACTTGTACTTGCTTGCTATATGTTTGACTGTGTTCTAGGAACGTATAGTATAACATATCTGTCAAGTCTTTGGAGTTATGTACGCTTTTGTAGAAGGTTTTAAGATACATTTGTAGAATAACTGACTTATCCATTTGCACTTTTAAAAGAAATTGCCCAAGCACAAGAGAAAAAGGTGCATGTTGTTGATTGAAATTTCAAATTCCATAAGCGATACATAATCGTTAATGGTTAGGTAAAAATGTACACTCATATTGTACTGCCTCATTGCTCCATGGCGCCTATAGTGACAAAGCGCTGGCTATGAATAAATGCCAAACATCCAAAGCCCTTGAATAACCAGTTGAATGACTAAAGTCTATTGATTATGTTGCGTACAAAGTTTGGGTATGAGGTTAATTTAGATTCACTTTTGAAATGTTGGGATAATATGTCATGGTTTTTGAATAACCGTTTTGTTGCCAATGATATGACTGAATGCTGATGGTTTCTTTATTATAGATTGGGTTCGTGCTGGCTTCCAAGGTAATTGGAAATGATAGTGGATGGCGCTTGAAATATAATGATAGAAGCTTGGGTTGTTACAAGCAATGGGCAACATCAAAGAAACAATCGTTCTCTTTTCGCCATATCAGCAACAAAAGTGGAAGCAATTGCCTGTTTGAAGCGCTGCAGTGGGCTAAGCAAAACATTAGCATTGATAACCTTATCATTTATATTGATGCATAAGAGGTAGTAAATGGTTTACGGGGTGTTTCAATTCAAGCCCTTGCTGTTCTACAACCTGTGATCGAAGATATTATATGAGGAAAGTCCACTTTCCCCCCTATGGTTATCGCTATTTGCGGATACCTCCCTTATGGTTTAGAACTGGCCACATAACTTACTTGTGGTTTTGAAAATGTGCGGATAGACCCCCTGCCGTCTTGTTTTCCATCCATATTAACGGTGGTGTATCTCACACACCTCTAGAATGTAATCTGAGTCGTTCATAATGTATTAAATAAAGAATAGAGTATCTCTGTAAAAAATCATCTCGATCAGGTATCAATAACCCAGTGATCTAATTTTTAGTAAATTCAAATTTGAAATTTTAATTTCATAACAAAATCGATTTGACCATGAGCTTTTCATTTTTTGATTGACTTGAATTTTGGCATAGACGTACTACTCGTCAAAATTTACAATATCAATGGTTTGGATTCAATTGTTGGTATACGGGATGGTGTGGTTAGATTTAAAAAAGAAGAAGAATCAAGGGACGTGATGGGGTATAACGGTCTTTTAATGTTGTGTCCGTTAATATAGATGGAAAACACGACGACAAGAGGTCTATCTGCACATTTTCAAAACCACAAGTAGGTTATGTGGTCAGTTTTGAACCATAAGGGGGGTATCCGCACATGGCGATAACCACAGAGGGTGAAAGTGGACTTTCCTCATATTATATGGCTGTTTAGCAATTTCAGTTATGTTTTTATTAGTAAAGTTCATCAAGGTAATGTAAGTTAGATCAACTCATATACTGGCTATTGCTGTCTTTAGAATAGGGCGAACTATATATGTTGTATTGTACCGTTGTTATTGACATATATGATGATCCTCCGTGGAATGATAGTTCATGACAATGTGCAGAGTTGCAACGACTTTCCATACATGGGTCTCCCACGTGCATCGCACGTGCTCCTCTACTAGAGAATGTAAAAAAGATATGCTTGCAATTATGGAGATACATAGGAGTCGAACCACGCTCTCCCAATAGCATAACAATATTATGTGACCACTAAATCAAGTATCTAATTTGTATTTTTATTTGGAAATATTCTAATATTAATACGTAAGTTAAATTACAATGGGACCTCAATTTTGGACCAAAATTCGGGGGCTAGAAACAGTTGCTTCCCTTGCCTATCCTATAAGCCAGCCCTGGACTAGTTTGAGGACATATCAAGGAGTACTTCAAATGCTCTGTTTGATCATGCTAGCTCGCTTGAAAACAGAGGTCATACGAGAGGTTACTGCAATCAATTCTTTGATTTAAAGGTCATTATTTGGATTTGTTAGATCGTAGAAACAAATTACTAAAAATTGCTTACATGCGATATCGCACGTGTGCATTTACTAGTTTTATATATATATATATATAGTTATTTTTAGGTCCGGACACCTTACGGTCCTGACCTCCCATTTCCCGATCAATTTTCGATGATCCGAGCCGCTCAATGTGATCAGAACGTGATTTTAAGGGTACCCGCGAGAAGTCAGCAAAAAAAATTATCGAGAAGGGCTTGATCCGAACAGTTTTTTATTGAACGGTTCAGTAAAAAACTACTCGGACCAAGCCCTTTTCGATCATTTTTTTTGCCAATTTCCCGCGAGTACCCTTAAAATCACGTACCGAACACATTGAGCAGCTCGCATCATCGCAAATCGATCGGGAAAGGGGAGGTCCGGACAGTGTGGACCGTAAGAGGTGTGGACCTGAAAAAAAATTGTGTATATATATATATATATACACACAGCACCCTTCTAATGCGGGCGTCCGCATTTCCCTTATATGCGGACTTCTTTTTTGGGCCATTGGATCCCATCCAACGGCTGGGGTTTTAAAGGAGGAACGCACGGGTTAAAAAGAGCTATGGGTCGGGTAAAATTGGTACCGGGTCAACCCCTTCCCCACACGCAGATCCTCTTTCTTTTCCCAGCTTCCAGTGGAAGCTTCATCCTGCATCAAACGGAGAGGGAAAGATTGAGGGCGATTTGAGAGACGACCGACGATCGACGACCGACGAAGGTATCTCTCTCTCTCTCTCTCTCTCTCTCTCTCTCTCCCATTCGTTCGTTCAAAATCTGATTAGGATTTTGTCCGATTTGGGTTTTTTCAGTTAACACGAACAGATCGATCGAAGAAGAAGAGGAATGACTGGAGGGTAACTTCTCTTCTCTTCTCTTCTCCTCTTTCTCTCTCTCTCTGTCGATCTCTGTATTTTTTTTTTTAGAAAATGTAACTGGGAAAAAAAAAACAGACAGAGAGAGAGTCTGCTCGCCATTTGTTGAGGCTTATTATCTCTTGTTGGATCTTTTTTTTTCGAGAATGGGTATTTTAGAAGCTATCACCACGGATCTTTTTATTTTTTTTTTTTTCAGAAAATGTAACTCGAAAAAAAAATTAACAGAGTTGTAAAATACCCGTTTGTTGAGGCTTATTATCTCTTTTTGGATATTCTCTCTCTCGATCTCTGTAATTTTTTTTTTCCAGAAAATGTAACTTGAAAAAAAAAAAACAGAGTTGTAAATGCCCTTCATTTTGATATGTAGATGCCTCTAGCAAGATGTGTTAGCCATCAGTAGAAGTGTTGGCCATTTGAAGTCCTATGGGAGAATTAGCCATAACTTCTCATGATGCTAAGTGATTAAAAACTTTAACCATCTTAGATCCTTTTGTGTTCTGCCCAGTTTGGAAGTCATGCCCAGTTTTAACCAAAGCCAGCACTGTCATTTACAGCTGCCCAGTTTTGAAGTCCCTATTTATTTGCTTGTCAAGTTGAATTTTTTCCAGGAATGGCAGCAAAGAAGTTCTATCATGTTTTTTTTTTTTTTGGAAAAGTCTCTGGTATCTATGAAAGTTGGATAGGTTGTAGCG
The DNA here is from genome assembly GCF_030253575.1 of Rhododendron vialii. Lineage (NCBI taxonomy): Eukaryota > Viridiplantae > Streptophyta > Magnoliopsida > Ericales > Ericaceae > Rhododendron > Rhododendron vialii. Next base: position 28,936,524 of record NC_080562.1, on the reverse strand, counting down.
AACAAGTAACTCACTTCCTTGGGGCTGCGTTTAAAAAGTATCCCTCATTGGAAGAGGCAAATAATGCTTGGATTGCGTATGTTGAAGCTCATTCCAATGTGCAATTGCTGTCTCCTCAACTTCCTGAACTCCCGACCGATTATCCACCTTTGCTCGTACCTATGCAAGCAAACATGGATGACCAAACTCCTTTCAACCTGTCCAAACATTGCGTGTACATTGCAATGCTCTTACTTGGAGTTGTAATAGGAATTTTACTTTTGTTGGTCATCATGTATATTTTCTTTTAGTTGATTTATGTAATGGTTACGTTAAACAAAATTTCTAGCTTTTGATGTGTACAAATTTGGAACTTGAGCAAGTGTTGTTGCTGTTAGTGGTATGGTTATGTTGACTGTCATAAGTTATCAAATGAGATGTAAAACAAGGTATCCTCCACATTGTTGGGGGAGTTATAGACCTTCGGCATTCTTAGATATGAAAAATTAGAGACAATGATTCCCAATTTTCTAGAACCGTTTGAAATGCTCCGATTACTAGTTTTCTAGAGAACCGGATCAATCCAGACCGCGTACATGTTGGTTTTATGCCCTCAGAACCAATATTTGTTAATCAATAGGAGCTTTATTTTATTATTCTGAAATGCTTTATTTCATACATTGGATATAATTCATGAGATGAATATAAAAGTCCCAAATTACATTGAATATGATTTATGCATGTAAATGTAATTTACTTACGGGAGATATAAATCACCAATGTTTGTAATTTGAACTATTCACAATTGCTGGTAAGAATGGACTATATATCTATCGGTCAATTGCAACATGATTAACTTCTATTAGATAGAATGATTCATCTCAATTATTGAAGTGAAAGACTTCAAGTTAATATGTTGGTGTATTTTGTATACACTGAAGGACCATCATAAGACTCACACTATTTTAACCACTGTCCACTTAAGTGTGAATCTTATAATACTAATTGTAATTCACTCTTAATCCTGAGAAAGTTAATGAACTCAAGTTTCTAGCTTATGTCACTTTGAGTCACCAATGAGTGAGGTCTAACTTGATCAATACCTCGGTGGATTGGGTGATTTATGTTAGGACTGTGAGAACATTATTTTCAAGATGAAATTCACTCTCTATTTAATTATAGAGTATAATGTCCCCTTGAGTTAGTTCACTGAATTAATTAGTCTTTAAGCCTAGTACTAGTAATTTTAATGAAGCGTTCATTAAAATATTTTTTCTAGACTAAAAGTGAGTGAACTAGTATTCAATGGAATTAAAATATAAGAATGCTTTGGTGTGACAGTTGTTTATTATGACCAATTGCTACTTATGGACATTACATAGTGAAGGGGTTTGACATTACGGTATTGGCATTTATTGGGAACAATATATTAATATTCTTGAGGCCTAGAGTTCAGCCATAATTATATAGTGGAATTAATTTTGGTTTAATTGGGCCACCACTCATGGAGATGAGAGAGTGTGAGTCCAATTTTAGCTGAGCCTTAAGAAGCCCATAGGTCCCAACCCTAGCCCAACAAGAGATTGACTTATTGGCTAAGTAAATTTATCCCTATAAATATATCTCTAATTCTCTCATGTAGGACACGACAATTTTTCCTCCTACAAGATATTGAGAGAGAATTGAGAGATTAAGGAAGGGAGAAATATTCTAGGGTTCCCACAAGCCCTATTTGCTATTGTTCTCTTGGTTCATAGGGTTGAAGATTTTTGGGGTGCAAGGAGCAAGAAGTAATCAACATTTTCATAACTAGAAGTAGGGTTTTTGTTTTTGAACTCCAAAAAGGTAAAATCCTAATCCTTCCTTATGAAACTTTATGCACACGTAAGAAGTAGATCCGAAACAATTTTTTGAAACTATATATTTTCCGCAATGGTTTTTTGAGAAAAATCCAACAGTACACCCCTAACAGAAATTCCTAAGAAGGTTTGAAGTTGTGCTGAATGAAAGGACACTTGACAAAAATGTCATCAGAAACTTGAAATTAAGTGGAAAATGGCTTTGGATAGATAACACTGAACACTAACTGTAACCCATATTTATCTTCTTTTTATTATTGGTACTCAATAAGGTTTATTTAGGGACAACAAAATCTGACAGCAAGGTTATAATGCTTTGATAGAACTTACATACAAAAACATTACGCGCTCATGGGAAGCAACATACCTGCATTTTATCATGACTTCGTGTACAAGTTATTTTGCACAAAAACAATACATTGCTATTCCCTGTCAAAATTATTAAGAAGCTTTTGAACTACCTGGGGCAAATTGGGTTACATATGGGGCAAATTCTCATTACCTATTAGGATACATTTTCTGGAGCTTCACAAATCTGAGGACAAGCTAACAGAATTATTTGTAGAAATGATTCTTATTGCACCCATGAACTTATACAAATTGGATAAGTTTTGTTTTATGTGTTCAAAATGTTTGCACTACTCTCACACGGAGCTATGAATTTGGAACATTATTTTCTGTCACGATGTTGGAATGCATTTGCATAGACCGGCCTGTTTAACGATTCTATTGGAACTATGGTATCTATATATGAAGTATAAGAGAGAATTGTCATTGCAAGTCATTGCCTTCCCTTCTGGAAGGACTTTTTATTTAGCAAACAGAAAGGACATTTATGGGAGATAAGTTGCATTTTTCACACACACACACACACACAAAAAAAATGTAAAATAAATAGGACAGTATCCATAAGAAGCAGCCAAAGCAATTATACAACATCACTTGTAATGTAAAATTTTAAGCCACGAGATATTTTACGGCTAATCGCACCGCAATTATCTACAATTAGAGAAACAAAAGTGATTAGAATTATTGATGACAGTGCTATGCCCCTAGATAATTATCTACTTTAACACGTGCCCAAACTTAATTCCAAGAATCAAAATATAGAGCAAAATAAATCACGTGCCCAAACTTAAACTTGTGAAATCTAAGATTCAAATATATTGAATAGGAATTTGGAAATTTTGGTTGGATAAAATAATGATTCTCTGGTATTTTCAAAATGTTTTGAAGGTAAATTGTAACATGAATATAGCTGATTTAGTTTTTCCTTAAGTTTGCTAAAGAAATAGTGTTTTACTTTTAAATGGCTAATTGATTGCTGCAAGCCATAAATAGATTCCTTCCCTCAAGAATCTTAGAATGACAAAAGCAAAAATCAGTTAAATATCAAAATGAAATGCTCGTACTACTGGACCGGGAGCATCGCTGAGTTTTGCAAACTACAAAATGCACTACAACAAAAAACACCATCGGTGACATCCAAAAATGTCACTAAATGTCCAAATTTTGTCATCTATTATCTTTGGTGACACAAAAGGAGGTGTCATTTTATCTATGACACTGAAAGTCAAGGGTGACAAAATTGTGTAATTGTCACGGAATGTTATCAACAGTGACAAGAATTTGGTGTCACCAAAGATAAATTTTCCGTGACACAGTTGTCACCGAAAATAACAGTGACAACAATATAGTGTCACGAAAGAGAGATTTTCTGTGACAAAAGTGATTATGTCACAGACAATAACAATGACAGCACCATGTTGTCACGAAAGAGAGATTATTCTGTGACAAAAGTTGTCACTAAAAGCACCGACTATGACAACCGATTGTGTGTCACCAATAACCTTTTATAGTAGTAGACACAGAACAGTGACAAATCTCTTTTGTCACCAAAGAGAGGACTTTAGCAGCAATACAATATATTTCATATATTGTTTTCACCTGCTTACAAATTAAATTTCAGATTTTTTTTGTATCTTATAACTCAACTTAGCAAAACTTAAATTGCGAAGAAGCAAAATATCATTTAAATCAAATATCCATTAAGTCAACATTCATCATCCAACTTCAAAACGTTTCAAAACATTCATCCTCCAACAATAACCACTTCAAACTTAACATTACCGAAACTACAGAACATCCATATCCAAAAAGAATTCAAAACAAGTGTTCCATTTACTCCATCTTGGTTAGCTTCCAAAAATAACTACCAAAAAGTCTTCAACTCCATCTCCATCTTGGTCAGCTTTCAAAAATAACTGCCAAAAAGTCTTCAACTCCATCTTGGTTAGCTTCCAAAAAGCAACTCCATTTCCTTACTTACCTGTACAAAATTGCCAAAAAAAAAAAAATTATATATGTAACAATGTCCGACACATGGACACACTCCAGACACGCTTGCGTGGCTGTTCAAAACCAAGAAGCCCATCTTTTAGTTGTACAAATTTTATAAGCACATGAAAACTGCAGCATTGACAAATGGGACCCTACAGCGAAGCATCCTACTAACTTGTAAAAGAAATTAACATCCTTCAGATAGTGACACGTTTGAATTGTCTACATCACAAGCTAATCTTGAAAAAAAAAATGCTTTCAGCCATCGAACACGAATCAAGCTCATATACAAGAAATTAACATCCTTCACATTGTGATAAGTTTGGATTACATCACGAGCTAATCTTGAACATCCTGAAGTATATATCTAGAAAAAAAGGTCGTTAGAGGGATCATTACATCCTGATTCTTTGGCCACTCAAAATATGGGCATCTCTTACCCCAGAATACACACATAATGATACCATGTACAAATGAAAAACAAAGTGCATATTGAACAGATAATAAGCAAGGAAAATGACAATTCAGCACCTGGAAATGAAAGCTTAGTCTAAAAGAGAAGTCATAAAAGGAATCAGGAGAAATAAACAAGAAGATAACTTGCACAACAAATCCACTTATGGGCCTAAGTTTAGATTGGGGACATAATCTCCTCTTTAATAGTGACCAGATCTCTGTTCAAGCTGATGGAGCAAAACCGACCTATTTGTTGTAATTGGCTAACTACTATAATATGCAAACGCTATATTGCAACCAAAAGAAAAAACAGTACTATAAAAATGGAACACGGTGAGACTCCTCTATTGATTTCCATGACCATAGCCTTTTAAGCCAACCTATGTAACTCATGCTTGCTCTCATAATTTTGGCTCAAATAACAAGTGGAGGATTTGGAAGTGGATTATGAGCTACAAAACAACAAATTCTGAGCAAAACTTTCACACATTACAATTGACATGTAGAAAAAAACTACACGTGAACTGAACAACCCAAACTCATCTATAATCTGCACCAAAAGCCGGGGTATGAAGACACAGTTAAAGACTCACGTGTAATTGTAGGTCGACTGAACAACTCAAGAATGTTTAACCAGTCAATGTAATAAATCTAGTATAACTAAAATGCTCATACAAAGAAATTCAAATCTCTCTTGTGAAATAGTCATTTCGAATCCATTAAATGAAGCTACTCAATGCCGAAATCCACATGGAAACCATCAAACCTAAGTTTGAGCTATTCTCATTAGATAATCAAAGTGAAATATGTTTATGTGAAATTAATCTCTATGAAAATAGTGCCTGAGGGTTTCAGTATAAGATGCTCTTATGAAGTTCCATTTGCACGTACAAATCAGAACCTATAGTCATCCGACTCAATATGCTTGCAGATTGGATATATGGCAGCTGGTAACTTCCACTCGAATGCATAAAACCATCCAATTGGTTCTTGATCAGACTACCAGTCTATTATCAATACAAAAATCAGAACCTAGAACAATCTGAATGTAAAGCCTATTAAGTAATCAGGATACACGAGTCTAGAATTACCTTACAAAACGGGGAATCAACAATCTTTCAGAAGGAATACTCCGCTTCGGAGATAGGAAAATACAACTAAACAATTATAAACGACAGAGAGCACCCACTTTGCTCATTTGACGTGCATTTTCAATGGTAGCTCGTAGCTTCACCTCTGATATAAGAGTGCTTGCTGGAGTATCTTTTTCTCATTCAATTTAGCGACTGCATTTTGGTTGAAGTCCAGAAAGACTTCCCTGTGGATACGAAAAATATCACTATGATCAATCGTTATTAAACTCCATCAAACAGGAGCAGCAATTGACACGTCGCTTTCATTTTTGAATTGCCAAATATTGTTGCAAGCAGCAAGAAATTATCATACCTAAACGCATTCCTTTTGCTGAGAATGGCAAGCCATGACAGTTCAGCAAAAGCAGTGGACACGACGAGCAATTCAAAGAGTTTCCTGCAATATTAAATGGGAAATTTGGTTCACAAAAAAAAAAGAAAGAAAGGAATTCCATCTGACTTAAAAGCATCGGTGACGGTAACATACTTGTCATCATGAACAGGAACTCCCCAGCTCTAAGATTATACTAAATCATTCCCAGCTCTAGCAGTTTAATGACAATTTGCCTCATATTCCCTTGGATTGAGTATCTTGATTTTACCAAACCCTAATTTAAGGTCAAGAAATTGACAAGGGACAAAATTCTGATAGACGGATATATACGCAATGATAAATAAACAGATCTAAGTAGAGAGAGAACTAGCTTAAACTCTGCCGATGCAAGGAAGGGATATTATACAGATTGTGTAATATTCTTACGGATTGAGAGCCCTTAGGTTGTGTCCCAGTCTTAATTGTAAGCTGGCAAGGAAGTTATAGGGGATATGAATCAGTTTGCAAAAATAAGAAGGGGATAACTTGAAGCTGTCAGTGAAAGAGGCCCATTTTATATAATTGAGTTGCACATGCTAAAGTACCTCGCCGAGTCAAATGTTTGCCACAAAATGCACCATATTTTTGCATGAGTTAACCTCGGAGCGGAGTATTACATCAGCCTCAATCATCATGGCTCAACCTCGGTGTGGAGTAGCCATTAGCATGGATGTAAGGTAAATAGATGGCAAATGTCAACTAAACAATATCATCCATTGAAATATGTTAATTAAGCAATATAATCTGGAAACATGTATAAGACAAACACACTTCAGAATTGAACCAAATCAATACTATGGAAGACCTTTTTTTTTTTATCGGCCTATGAAAGACTTACTCTTGTTCAAACATTCACTATATCAAAAGCCTTCATTTTGATTTCACTCTCTACAAAAGACATGGTGGAACAACTTCTATCTACAAACTAAATTTACTGATTCTTTTGAGAAACCATATCTACAGTTAATATACCAACAAATTATATGATATTCAAAAATAGCATACCTTGCAACTTATTAGGTCCATGAACATCAACTCAAACAAACGATTTTACATGTATTGTGGCAATACTAGAACAAAAACTTGAACTAATCATGCAGACTGAAATTAGCTTAGAGAACCTAGACTTCATGATTTAAACGGAAACTAGAACAAAAACTAGAACTAAACATGCAGACTGAATGAACTAAACTAGCTAAACTACTCCAATTAAGGACAACCGATAGGTAAAGTTGTCTTGTGATGACTGATGCATGATAGAATATTGAGGTATAAATGATCAACCTTTCCCTCCACGAGGATTACCGGTCAGGTTGATTGTGCCATATCGTAGCTCACTCAACAGTCATTCCGGGATGATTGTGAACGAGGGGCAACTGTTGCCAATCAAAAAAAAGGAAAGATGTTTAACTGGTGAAGATGGCCTGCAGAAAATTTCATATCGCCAAAAAAACTGAAAGGATCTCCATCATTTAGGCTCCTAAAAAATTTAAGAACATTCATCCACCAGTTAACCTAAAACAAACTTAATCAACATCTTATTAACCTAGAAATCGTATCAAGGAAAATTAAAGAAAGAAGAAGCCCTAATTAAGCCCACACAAGAGAAATTGACAATACTTACCAGATTATGCTCTTATTCGAAGAACCAATTTGGGGGTTTTTGTTTTAGATTTCTACCCATTCAGTCTATGGCTCACACCGGCTTCGAGGACTCGTATAAACCACGAATGGATCGGTTTCATTACTTCTGGGTTTTCACTCGAACACTCTGTACTTCATGCTGTCTAGCAACTCCAGCAACGGCAGCAACAAAAGAGCTTCAGGGTTTTAAATGGCAATAGAAGACCATTGACCCCTCCCTCCTTTTAATCGACTGCCTAACAAAAACCTCACTCGAACAATGAAGCCCAAATCTGATGGAGAAGAAACAGAGATGGAGAAATATCGAGAGAGAGAGAGAGAGAGAGAGAGAGAGAGAGAGAGAGACGCCAAAATCGAAGGGGATAAAGTGAGACTTACAGAGATGGGCTGGTGAGAGGCATTTTGAGCACTAGGGCAAATTTTATCTCTGCGTGAGAGTAAAAAGTACCAAATCAGTCTGCAAAATCAAAAACAATGAACCCTAAATCAACCAATCGTAGACCACACACCTTCACCCACCCACCTTCACCTTCATCGGAATACATATAACTTGGAAAAAAATGAATCCTAATGGATACAAAACACTGGATCAAAACCACCGAATCCATTCTTTTTGAATTATATGTGTTCCGATGAGATATTTAACGATATTTGATCGGGTTGATTTTTGGTACACTTGTAATACTCGACGAGCTCTACGCAGTGGACGTCTCCGATCATCGGGCCGATGCCGGCAAGGCGGCACCGGCAGCCGCGCAGCACGCTGCACAACACGTAGCTGTGCAGCACGCTCCCAGCATCCGAGCGTGGCTGCGGGAGTGGCGATCGAGAGGAAGAGTAAAGTGGAGACTGAACAGAGGAAAAAGAGGAAAGTTAGGCTGGGTTTTGGTGACGACGTCGTTTTGATTGTAAAAATTTGGGCAAATTTCACTGACCTCCCCTGAGGTTTCTGACACGAACAGAAACCTCCCCTGAGATTTCTGAAATGACACTGGCCTCCCCTCCTTTCCCTGACAATACCAAGGGACCTCCCCTCCGTTCCCACAACGTTAGAAAATGGACGGAAAAGGACCAAAAGGTGGTGTCATTGTATTCTACTTTTTACAATACATTTACTATCATCATCAGACTCTTTACCCCTCTCATTTATAAAATATAAAATACAAACATTACTACACTTTGTGCTCGTTTTACTTTGAGTTTTTGTCCATATTTAAAAGGATTCACATTTGTTAATTTTCTATCAAACTTTTGTGAATTATTGCTTCATCTCGATAAGAGAAATTGAAAAAGTAAAAAATTAAGACTTTTACCAAATATTTTGAGAAATTTAATATTTTGGGTAAAAGTAATAACTTTATACTCTTTTGATTCCTCTTGTTGAGACAAAATAATAATCCACAAAAATTTAACACAAAACTAGCGAATATGAAAGAATATGAAAAAAAATTCAAATATAAACAAAAATAAAAAACGCTTAAAAATCCCACAAACAAGCCCGCACGAAAAAATTCGAACACGAACAAAAACCAAAAAGCTTAAAAATCCAACAAACAAGCCTGTACCTTCCGTTGCCAGCAATTTAGAAAATGTACATGTGCAAAAATACATACATTTTCTAAACTGTTGGCAACGGAGAGTACGTGCTTGTTTGTGGGATTTTTAGGCTTTTTGATTTTTACGAGGTTTGTTTGTGGGATTTTTAGGCTTTTTAATTTTTGTTCAATTCGAATTTTTTCGTGTGAGCTTGTTTGTGGGATTTTTAGACTTTTTGGTTTTACGGGGTTTTGTTTGTTAAATTTTTAGGCTTTTTAGTTTTTGTTCATATTCGAATTTTTTCGTGTAGGCTTGCTTGTGGAATTTTTAGGCTTTTTGGTTTTAGTTCATATTTGATTTTTTTTTTTCGTATTTGCTAGTTTTGCGTTAATTTTTTGTGGATTATTGGTTTGTCTAAACGAGAGGAATCAAAAGAGTATAAAATTATTACTTCTACCCAAACTATTGAATTTCTCAAAATATTTGGTAAAAGTCTTAATTTTTCATTTTTTCAATTTCTCTTATAGAGACGAACCAATAATTCACAAAAATTTGACAGAAAATTAACAAATGTGAATCCTTTTAAATAAGGACAAAAACTCAAAGTAAAACGAGCACAAAATGTAGTAATGTTTGTATTTTATATTTTATAAATGAGAGGGGTAAAGAGTCTGGTGAGGATAGTATATATATTGTAAAAAGAAGAGTACAATGACACCACCTTTTGGTCCTTTTCCGTCCATTTTCTAACGTTGTGGGAATGGAGGGGAGGTCCATTGGTATTGTCAGGGAAAGGAGGGGAGGCCAGTGTCATTTCAGAAACCTCAAGGGAGGTTTCTGTTTGTGTCAGAAACCTCAGGGGAGGTCAGTGAAATTTGCCCTAAAAATTTTCATTTCACTTTTTGACAGCCCGCATAAATAAGCTGGAGCCAAGAGTGCGAAAATTGGGATCTTTCGGTGACAACTTCGTACTTGTCACTGAATTTGTCTTCAGTGACAAAATATTTCGTCACCAAATGATCTTTCGGTGACAACTTCATATTTGTCACCGAAATTTGTCTTCAGTGACAAATATTTTGTCACCAAATCTCCTCATAATTTACCCTGGTCACCTAAAGGTTTTCGGTGACAAGCAGTAAAATTATTTGTCCCCGTTGAGTATATTCAGTGTCAACATCAATTTTTTGTCACCAAAAGGTGTCAAAGGGTGTCACCATTGGTGTTTTTTGTTGTAGTGATGTTCTTTCTTTTTTGTTTTGTTTGTTTTGTTTTTGTGAATAGGTCAAACTTTAAAATGTTAATGTTTGGAGATGGGCTAACCCAGGTAAAGGAGGATTGCTCTAAGGCCTTATAAGTTATCTGCATCTGAGCACAGGAAACTAAAGATTGCTGGCTTACTACAGAGTTTAACTGGCATAGTAAGAAATGCAGGCATTGTCGAGACAATTGAAAACGTGAAGGGTTCATACCTAGTCACGGTCACACTTCAACTCTGATCCATTTTCAATCTCCAAGAAGAGTCTTCTTGGTTAATCAAAAATTGTTACATCACCTTTTGTTATCCATTTAACGAATTGCCAAGGTTAGCAATATATAGATCTACAATGGCATAACAAAAATTAGATAACCAAAACATGTCACATCATCTTTTCAAACAACAAAAACAAAAAACAATGAACATATAAAATAGTTTTTTTTAATTAGTATTCAAATTAATAAAAACTGTTTAAAATTAGTTTTTCAAAATTAGTTTCTGAAAAAAAAAACTTCATATTTGAAGAAATATGTTTTTTTTAAATAGAAAATAGTTTTAAATTTTTTTTTTGAAACAGTTTTTCAAAATTCTTATTTCAAAAAACCACTTTTTATAAAATAACAGCTCTTGAAAAAACCGTTTTAAAAATAGTTTTTGAAAAATAATTGACAGTTATTTAAAATAAATTTTTCAAAACATTATTGAAAAAGAAAGAAAGAAAGAGAGAAAAGGGAAAAGAGAAACTTTTTGTATAATGATGGGTGCACTTAATTGAGAAGATGTAAGGTCCACTAAATTTTGTTATTGGGAAAAGGTTGTTAGTTTTTGTCATTTAATGGCCAAAATTTAGTTAGTTGTTAAGAGCATTTCCATTGTAATAAACAAATGAGTATGGATAATCAAACTTAATAACAATACTCAAAAAATATCCCATATTATAATAAGCAAAGTTACAAGTCTTTTAGCAAATAACCAAATTCCACCCATTCCATAACCATACTTAACAACTTTTACCAATAACCAAAACTTAATAACCAAACTCAATAACCAAATTCAAAACTCAATAACTAAAAAACATCTCATATTGGAATTGTCTCATCAAGACGAATAATTTGGTGTGGTCGGGTGCGAGATTGGAACTCGTTTGCGATTGAACATATATGCATTGTGTATTGTGGGGGTTTTTTTATCAGAGATGCAAAAATAACCAATGTGGAGGTAGAGGTTGTTAAGTTTGATTACGAACTAAATGAATAATCAAATACTGACGTGACACATTTTGGTTATTGATTTTGATTATTCCCATTGTGGATGCTCTAAGAGATTGTTAAGTTTGGTTATTTAAATGTAAGCATTTTGTTGAGCAAATATCGCTAACCTTTAACAACTTTTTGGATTTGATCATGCCATTGTGGATGCTCTTAAATAAATAATTATTTTAACACAAAGGTAAGAAGCTACATAGCTCAAAAAAAATCATTTCCAACATGGAGTAAAAAGAAAAAAGAAAAATACTAGGGACAAAGAAAATTTATCACGAAAATACCCTGAATAGAATAACTAGAGATTCACTTTGATGCGTGTGACCCAATTATCAAAGTGAATTCTCAACCACTAATTGCTTTTTTTTGAGATACTTTCTGGATAAATTTTCTTTATACCTAGCATTCCTCAAAAAACAAATAGGACATCACAAATCACATGCCGAAATCAGTAGCTGTAGACATTATCAAAGAACTTTCCCACCTTAAAAATTGAAATCTAAGATCTTAAAAATTGGAATCTGGCAAAAGAGGTTGGTTATATAAGATCTTGATTCTATGGTATTTTCTAAATATTTGAAGGTAATTAGAACATGACTATGGCTGATTTAGTTTATCTTTAAGTTTGCTGATAAATTTACCTTTTTTATCAATTATTACTCTGATTTCTATATCTATCTCTCTTCACTCATTATCCCAAAAACCTCCCAAAAAACACAAACCAAACAAATTGGCATGAAATTAATTTGGGGTTGAAATTTAGGGCCGAGTGGTACTTGTCAGTAGACATCTCCAATGGCGTGAAATCTAGGGTTGGCCATAGTCATGTTGCCATCAGTACTATAAATCCAAGGAGGAGGAAGATGACCAATACCTAGATGAATGATCAGTACTATAAATCCCTTTGATTTCAATTATTCAGAATCGTCAATCTCTTTTCATGAGAAATAGAAAGGGGATTGAGTATTACTATTTATTATTTTAGGGATTGAACCTAGATGAATGATCTAGGCTGCCTACATACCTATAGTTTAGGATTAAGCCAAACGTAGTTCACATTTTATCTTTTTGTTGAGCCTCGAGGACTCACTTAATAATTTGATGAACCTTCAAGATTCATTTATAAAATTGTAAGATTTGCAGCATCACTATAAATAGAGAGCACATCCCAACTAGGTTGGCACCCACTCCTTTACCAATCATATGACAGTCCTAAATTATTTTAATTTTGTGACTACACCCATTAGAGTGGGGTTGCCTACGTATTTGATTCGTCAAGTTCAGCTTGAAATGGGAATAAGTTTGAATCAAAATCAAGTTTTTCACTGAGCAATAGAGGTTCACAATGTTTGTAATTGTGCCCATGTGAATGGGTTGCCTATGTATCTGAGTTTGATTCGGAATCAAGTCAATGTAGTTCAGATTTGATTTTTGTTTTGTTGGTGAACCATGAACATGTAAAGTTCACAAATTTTGTGAATGTGAATGGATTCCCTACGTATCCGAGTTCAATTCCCAAAAAGGAATCAGGAGCAAGTTGGAAATCGGAATCTAAGTCGTCAACGTAGTTCGGGACATGGGATGTTTAGCTTTTAAGCCTTCAGGGCTCATTCGTTGATTTATTTGGCCCATAGACCAAATAGCTGAAACATTTTATACAGCTTTTGGAAATCATTGGAAATTTGAAAATCTAGGAGTCCACTAAATGAGAAATCCACTACTGTTGAGTCGTGCACAATGCCGATTATTTTTGTTAACTTGTTTAATTTCTTAGGTTAAGTTATTTTAGGTTAAAGAGTGGAGTTTTTTTTCTTAATTAGACCTCATCCTTTATAGGAGTATTATTTCACTTTGGCCCATTGAATTTACTTTTGGAATACTATTTTGGGTCTCCTTTCGCGTACATTTGGGATTTAGGCTGAAGTCAGAGGGAATTGGTACTCCTTTTCTAGACCGGCCCGTAAATTGCCCAAGAAAATAAAGCTCAAGTCAAGCCCAAGTCAAAAAGCCCAAATAGAAGATAGTATTTTAGAAGAAGATATAAGTATGTAGTTTCTAGAAGAGCTCTATAATATCCAAATTTTAAAAGATTTCTAGAAAAGCCTTAAGAAATGAAAATTGATAAAGAAAAAAGCTTGAACTTTTTATGAAGTAGTATAAATACAAAGTGTTTATTCCCCCACTCTAGTCTCAAGTACTCTTCCCTCTCCCAAAAAGAAAATCATTCCAACACAAACACCAAAATAATCCTCCTCTTTTCAACACAAACACCCAAATAAATAATCCTCCTCTTTCCAACACCGCTGTGGTGGTTTATGCACACAATCTATAGAACTTGTATAGAGGTTAATCAGATGTCAATCATGACCGGTTTTATCATCTATATTATAAAATAGAACGATTTTTATCTACACATATAAACAAGAGCACTTCTTCAACCGTCAAATCAAATTTTCAATAGGTTATAGCCGTCCAATCAACTCCTTTAATAAATTTATTCTCTCTCTCCCTCTTTCCTTACTTCTTAGGCAATGTTGCCTTTTCTGGAAACAGACATATTATTTCTTTATTTAATAACATGCTTTTTATTATCAAAATGTTTTCTTCTCCCTGTCGTCTATCTTAAACTCTGTCATGGTGGTGTTGTGCATTGTATATGTCCACTCATCCAGAACTCTATTCAATTCTTTTCTTCCATATGAAGTCCTTTTTTTGTTTCATTTTATTATCTGTATTGTGAGAGCTATTTTATTAAATAACTAGTGATTACCTGTGCCACCACGCCGATTAAAAAAAACGCACAAAATAACACTTACAACTTTAAAAAAATTATCCTTCCCTTCTAGTGATTTTAAAAAACCCAAATGAAAAATTTTATAATTTATTTTTTAAAATTCTCTTCAAATAGTATAAACTGAACTAATTTCTTCTGAGAATAGTTTCACAACAAATAATACCACACTCATTGAAAAAGTAGGAGCACATGCCCAAATGAAATTTGTAATTAACTTATGCACAACTATTCGTTGTTAATCACGATCAACCAATACTTATATCACACTCATATCTAATATAGTTCAAACAGTAACTAATCCAAAAAAAAAAAAAAGAATAGCTTTAAAACTCCACTTCCCGTAAATTAACGAATGCTATTTTTTTTTTAACATTGAAAATGATTCTTGCAACAGAATGCTACAACTTGAGTTTTTTTCCCCCTTCAAATCAAAGGAATGCTACAGGCCTACAACTGAGACAAATTATCATGCACTACTACTTTCAATCATGCGTCCAAGAAATAGGTGAAACAACTTGTTTAAAAAAAAAAAAAAACTAAGTTTATTCTTTTGTATGACTAAAGTTTCTATAATGTTTTTCTATTGTTACCTCATTTGATAGAAGAAAGGAATTGAATAGAGTTTTCTGATGGATGAGTGGACAATACTGTAACGACCCGAAATTTTGACCATATATTTTTTGGAATAGTAATAATAGTAGCATTAATATTATTATTATTCTCATAATATATATATTCATGCATATATATATATATATACACACACACACACACACACACTTGCATGCATTTTTTTTACTACGCACATGCATGCATGTCCTATACCTCCCTCTCTCCCTCGCACAGCTCCCTCTCTCTGCAGCCATAACTCTCTCTATTTCTTTCTCTCCAAGACAAACCAAGTTTATCCCCCTCACACAAACCGAAAAATCCCTTCATCCCCAAGAAAAATACGAATTCAATTCATTCATATCCATTCCTTACTTCCTCTCTAACCCCAAATTCGGCACCAATTCGTCCACTCCTAATCCCATGAATCCAACTCCATTAAATTCAACCATATCTTTCTCTTCCAAAATTCACCTATAAATACCCCACCTCATTGACCCACAAGCACACTGCTACACCCAAGGACGGAATCAGGATTTTGTAAACTCGGGGGGCCGAATTATGAACAACAAGATTTTGAAATTTTACGATTCCTGAATCTAATAGTTTGGTTTATTTTGAGAGAGATTTTTTCAGTAATGAGTTGAGAGAGATAGAAAGATAAAGGAGATTTAATAATTAAAGGAAAAACTTATTGAGACCCTGTGCAGAGAGAGAAATTGGATTTTGGGACAAAACACGAACACATTTGTACGACATTTAAATGTCTAAATAACGCCCAATGCAAAATACAATGTGTAGGTGTTCTTAATGAACCCAAAAAAAAAACTAATACTAAAATTAAAATTTGAAAAAAAAAAAAAACCATGGCGACGCGGGGGCCGTGGCCCCCATATGACCACACATGCATCCGTCTCTGGCTACACCCTCCACACTCCACTGAGTAAAAACCAAGAGAAAACCATGGCAAGCTCCAATCCATGGAGTTTTAGAGAGAGAAAAGTGGGTTCCATACCTACGTCCAACCGAAACCCAATTCAACCATCCCGATCACTTCCTACAACCCAAAGCATCCCCAAGGAAGCCTCAATTCAATCCCAAGGTCCCCCCTCGGCCAAACCCGAAGTCACCTTCCTCAATTTCGAAAATTTTGATTTCAATCTAATTCAGACGATTCAAAGTATTATAATCCTATCCAACCTCTTCCCTAAGTATAGTTATGTATTTTTAGGCCTAAGCCATAGCCCATATGGTCACATGCACAAAAAACGAAGCAAAACAGAAAAAAATATTCCCGAGCCAACCTTGCGGCCGCAAAGTGCGGGCCGCAAGCTCCAGGGAAAAAAATGGCGGTGGAGGCTCCCACCACAAGGTTGACCGGGTCAAACCTTGCGGCCGCAAACTCCGTTCGATTTTCAATAAAAATTGTTCGAAATGACTTTGCGACCTTTCGAACAACATTTTTGACACCTGAACTATTTTTTCTAGACTCCTTGCACCTCAAAGATGATATCTTGTTAATATCAAATTTTTTTTATTTAATTATCTATTTATTATTTATTTTACAAAGTTTTCAATCAAAATAACTTTGCGACCTTATAAACTATGTTATTAATACCCGGATAATTTTTTTTAGACTCTTTACATTCCTAAGATAAAACCTTGTTAACCTCAACATATTTTATTTAATAGATTAATTATTACCTAATTATTTTACTTTCAGTAATTTTCAGTAATATATTTTTTTAAAATAATCTCGCGACCATCTGGACCCAATTTTTGACTCTCGATCACGTTATGTAGGACCATAGGACTCCTACTAAGGTCATGTCAATTATTTTAATATGATTATCTATTTAATGTAATCAATTTAATTATTAATCAATATAGATTTATAAAAACAAGCCTAGACTTTCTTTTTTTTATAAAACTTTTATTAGACAAAATTTTCCTACATTAAATTTAACTTATTGGCCATACAAGATTAAGGGCAACGGCCCATTCATAAAAAGTTATGTGATTGTCCCGCTCATTATTTATTTCAATTATCACTTTGATTACTTGTTTATTTCTCTGACTCTTGATTTATTGTGGTAGATTGGACCCTAGAGATATGAGGTGGTTCACAAGTAGGATTTCACCTAGACAATACTAGACAATGGTTATTTGGGAGAAAGAGATGTCAGAAAATGCCTGCAGGCGGATTCTGTGAAGTGATTTGAAACTGGTGGGTAGTCCAGTGATGTGATTTGAAACTGGCAGGTTGTCCAGTGATTATTTAAAACCTGGCGGGTAGTCAAGTGATGTTTTGTGATGAAAAAACCTGGCGGGTAGTCTAGAGATGTTTTGTACTTGATAAAACCTGGCAAGTGGTCCAGTGATATTTTGTAATGATAAATCCTGGCGGTTGGTCCAGTGACGTTTTGCGATGATAAAACCTGGCAGGTAGTACAGAGATGTTTTGATGATAAAACCTATCAGGTGGTCCAGTGATATTTTGCGATGATAAAACCTGGCCGGTGGTTCAGTGATGTTTTGTGATGATAGAACCGGTGGGAGTCTAGTGGTGATTTTGATGTGGTGATTAAGGTAGGTGAACCCTAGTTATGGTCCGAGCATGACTAGCCTTCCCTTGTTGTTAGGCGATTTGTCAGTAATGAATAGGTTTATGTGAACTACTTCTATTTTACTTTTCTACATTGATAATATATTGTTACCTGCTAGCTGTAATATAAGGGGGGTGATTGGGTTGGATTATACTACAGGGTGAACTATTTCACTCAGGCATGGATTGTCTGGCATCCCTGTCAGATTTTGCAGAAAGTCAGGAGGAGACTCAGGACTCTGAAGGAGGGCAGTACAATCCGGAGATGGAGACTGAGCCAGAGTATGTTTGGGATCCGTATCAAGCTTAAGAGTCAGCTCTGAGTTTTGTCAAATTCAATACCACAGTAAAATTTAATATTTCCACATTCGGTTGTAATAAACAATTTCTTATTACGAATTATCTGTTTTAGTCATTAATAAAGCAAACTTTTCCTTATATTAATATTTAATGCCTCCGAAAATTATTTGAAAAATCGAGGCGTTACAAATACACAACACCCCAATAATAGAGTTAAAAGATTGACGATAGGGAGAAGAGGTTTTGATAATAAAAGGCTCATTGTTATATAAAGACAAAAAATATTTTGTCCCTAGAAATGGCAACATTGCCAAAGAAGTAAGGAAGGAGGGAGGGAGAGGATAAATTTATTAAAAAAGTTGATTGGACGGCTATAACCTATTGAAAATTTGATCAAACAGCTGAAAAGGTGCTCTTGTTTGTATGTGTAGACAAAAATCGCTCTATTTTATAATATAAACTAGTGGATGCCCGTGCCTGAAGGCACGGCGCGACGTATTTTAAACACAGTCTAAATGAAATATTAAATTGTACTTTTATGATTTTTTTTGTGTGGATATAACGGTTATTTTTAACTCTATCTCACATGGACTGAGTTCCATGTATGTGCATGTATATCCCACTTCATATGAGAGACGGTTACAAATAACAGTTAAGTGAAAAATTTTCCCTCCTCCCAACAAAATCTACTTGTCGAAATTTCAAATTCGTAGAATAGTCTAACACAACATGTGTTATCAAACCGGTGTAATTCCATTAGTTGCATCCAGGTATAGAAAAATAAGAACCTTAGCAATACAGCGCCTAACATAATAGTTTTCGTAAGCTAACATAAACCAAGAATTCTTGTTATAAACATAAGAGTTTCCTTAAACTTACATAGCCAAGAATTCTCGCTCTATTGACTGTAACCTTTCCAAATAGCTAGTGAGATAAATAGAGAAAACATGATATTTATCGAATAAGTCGAATATGTGATAGATACCACGGTATTTACTGTTCATTCAAAGTGGTGGTTTGCGGCTCCGGTATGGAATAGCCAATATTGGTAAACATGAACGGGTATATATCTTCCTTTTGCCGATCAAAAAAAATTGAGAGAGGAATGCTCTTTGTAAATATTTTGGTCAATTTGGATTCAATTATTACGTATTTTATAATATAGATGCCCAAATCATGGAATCAATTATGGAATTTCTTTCACCAATAAAATTTGACCTTTGTAAATATTTTGGTCAATTTGGATTCAATTATTACGTATTTTATAATATAGATGCCCAAATCATGGAATCAATTATGGAATTTCTTTGGCCAATAAAATTTGACCTTAAACTTATTTAGGAAGTCATATATATATAGGATATAAAATTAATATTGAATCAGGTTTCGAAAAGGGGAACAAAATTAAATCAATCAAAATCAATTAGAAAAGGAAGAAGTGTGTTTAGAAAACGTGTAAATCTTAAAAGGAAATCCTCCTTAATGTTAGCAAAAATTTTACATTATTGTAGGTTTATACATTAGGAAATATTCACTCAATCCGACGACTACAAAGTTTATAGGAAGAATAATCGAACGGTTGTAGAGCCTGCTATGTTTGTATGTATAGACATTTTGATGAAAATCCGCTCTATTTTATAATATAGATTAATGTTTTATTGAACTATCGGAGAAGATAAAGAATTTGGAGATTGAAGGGGAAAATCCTGTGAGGAACATGGGAAAGAAATTCAAACTCAAGGATAAGAACAAGAAATTGAAAGAGAAAGCTGATCGAGCTATTTAAGGAAGTAGTGAGGAGCCAAGCCTCGGAGGTATACCTTTATTACCACAAGCAACTTATAAGTTATATCCAATCATTAGTCCTCTTTTTTTTTATCATTTTATTACTTTTATTGTGGTAGCTATCTTATTATATAATTTAAATTTTCAAACTGTGAATGCAGGAAGTGCTAGTTAAAGAGAACAGGAGATTGAAAGAGAAAGGAGCCAAGAAAACCATAGTTCCCCATAGATAAAACTATTTAAGTGACATGAAAAGGATTAGTGTAGCCTTATTTTATCCTCATTGCGATTTTTAACTATGAATGCAGAGATTGAGCGATGAGAATACGGCATGTCTAGAGGGAATCAGAGTCTTGCAATACGCCGAGACACTCTGGTCTAATCTCTCCCCTATATGGGGAAGGGTTGGAGAATTTGTCCCTAGACAAATGAAAGATCGTGCAAGATATCCATGAAGAAGGGCTCTAACGATTAAATGCCCTCGAACAGCAGGGATGTCCACCTGCAAAATAACCTCTAACGCTATTTGGACTCCACTGACTCTTTGCCTGGTTCGATATCCTCAATTAGTAGTCTTATCCCCTACGTTGTACGTCGTGTTGCTCAACAAATGTCGAAGAGAAGTAAATAATGCACCAGAGCAAATCTTTTTTGGTATGTGTGTGTAAGATGGACACCTAATCAAAGATAAATAGGTGGGCCCATGATGTAAGAGTCTGTCCTTTTCTTGGGACTACAAATGTTACTTAAATAATGGGGTATATTCAATTTGGATTTTGTACTTGTAATGTGTGTGACGTTCTGTATTTGTGTCATGTCTGTTTCTTTTGGTTATCAATTCGGTGTTGTGCTAGGGTCTAGTCAATGTTTGGGATTACAGTACTAGTACTGCTACTCCAAACGTGACTCTCATCTTTGGAATCCAATTATTCCCTTTCAGTTTTTTTTTCATTCAGTGTGCATTTATCTGCTTAATCATTCCTTGCAAGTTGCTCCTATCAAAGATAATTCAGATCATAGAATATCAATTCAGTTGTTTGCTGAATTGTGAAGTGTTGTTTATCTACTTGGTTGTGTCGCTGTTTTTTTTTTGGTGTTTCACTCTAATGCTTATCTACTTGGTTCTGTAATATTTTCCTCGATCGATAGCTAAATCTAGATTTGAGTTTACTTTTTGCTCTTAATCACCTTGTTTTTATGTTAATTATATAGTTTTATTTCATTAATCATTTTTCATTACGTTTGTAATTGGGTACTTCCAAAGTTTGATAAGAAAATAACGAAAAAAAAGAGAAAGAAGTCAGCCGAAAGGAGGAATTAATCTGCATTCGTTATCCCTAGTAAATTGGTTGAAACTCCTGAGAATCTTATAGAACCTGACCGATACCAACCAAGAAAGACAGTTTGATTTTCGAGCAAACTAACCGGTACCTGACATGTAATAATGTTGGAAGTATATGTTGTCTCTAACCGCCATTATATTATTGCTTGCCAATTTTTTTTGTTTCTTTAATAAGACCTTGCGATTGTATCATTCCGTGAGCCATTTCGGTTTCACTTACGGACTGAGCTTCCGTCCAGCGTGGACTCCATTAAATCCCGTTCAGTTTCGGTGGGCCCTTCTCGGATATTCATAACAATGTTTGAAATCGTTCATTTTCTAAAGCTCGTCGAGAACACCGATCGCTTCAAAAATCACTTTGATCGGGTTCCATTTGATAGGATTTTTAAATGCATTAGGATTTTTCAGAGCCGACTCATATACTTTGGAGTCTCGAAATGAATTCTTTATATTGAGTCCCTTACATATTCATGAATTTTTTTTAAAAAATGATAAAAGTACAAAAATAACGGAAAAAAAATATCAAACTAAAAGGATACAATTATGACAATATAAATGTAAAAATATATTATTGCAAGAGTAATTGAAGAAAATAAGATACACTTGTGTTTATATTTAGAAACATTCTAATATTAATATGTACTATAAATTACATTACACAATGGGACCTCAAGTTTAGACCAAAATTCGGAGGGCCGGAAGCAACCACTTCCCCGGCTTACCCCATGAGCCAACCTTGGGATTTTTAATGAATCATGTGTTGCACACCTCTTTTATACTAGATTAATGTATTTTAAAATTATATTAAATGGTATCCCATCAACATAATTTTTGACTTGATCAATGTTCAGATCATTGTTGTAGGCCCGAAAAGAGCCCACAAAAGACCGAATCTGGACGAGATTGGATGGAGTCCACACTGGACATGCGGTAGCTCAGTCCTTCACTTTTGGTCTTCAATTTTCTGAACGAGAAAACCTATCAGTACCGACGAGAAACGTAGGGAAATCCACCCCTGACGGCGGCGCTGGGCCGTCTCTGGCCACCAGACGGCCGATCCGAGCCGTCCAAAAATTCTATTAAAAAAAAACAAGGAGGTCTCCGCGAGAATCAACAGCATCCGATGTGTGTAGGGTGTTTGATCTAAACACCCTTTTTTCGTGTATGTATATACATACACGAAAAAAGAGTGTTTAGATCAAACACCCTACACACATCGGATGCCGTTGATTCTCACGTGGACCCCCTCAATTTTTTTTTTAGAATTTTTGGAATGCTCAGATTGACCGTCCGGTGGCCGAAAATGGCCCGGTGCAGCCTTCAGTACGATTTCCCTACGTTTCTCTTCGGTACTTATAGCAGCTCTCTTTCTGAACTCTGCGGTGAAGCAAGTGCATTGCTCAACTCTTTAACTACTAGTATAGTCAGATTGGGAAATCCTGTAGTGCAAGGTCTTGAAAGACACCATGTAAGGCGCACACGGGTCATCGATCTTGACAATGAATGGTTGGATATAATCCGAGCTTCTACAAATTCTACCCGTCTATTGTTTGTATTAAAATCCGAGCCATCCATTACTGAAATGGACGGCCGGATTAGCCACACTACTGGTGTTGTGCGGGGTTGCACTACAGCACTCCCGGGTCCTACTGGTACTAGTATAATCTCTGAAAGACCAAAATGCCCTGTGTTTGGAACTTTCTAGAATATTGTCGGTATGCCCCCAACCACCACAAAAAATATCCCAACAGATAGATATCAACTTTATTGTTAAAGTAACTGCATGTGTATATGTACGTGTATTTGTGTACGTATCCAGCAGAGAACCACTATAATTATAAAGATGAGAAACTCTTAGGGATCTCTCTTTAATTGAAGTACTACTTCTTTCAACACAAGTACTGCGTTGGACTTTTTTCATCATCAATACCAGCTCAATTGGATGAAATCTGAATATCTTGAGACCGAGCCGTGTCCGGAATCCAGTTCCGTTTTTTATCTTGATCGAGCCAGAAAAACAGAGGAAAACGGAGATGAGAACAAGATCGAGGAGGAAAGAGAGGGAGAGTGAGAGAGAAAATGGTAGGAGAAAATGCGTACTTGGACGCACACAGTTGATGGCACAAAGATATCTAGCTGATCGGATTAGGTTTACAAGTTTAATTTGTGTTTGTTGGTTTGTTTTATTTCGTCTTTTGTGATAAGAAGTGACTAAGTGGTGAACGTGTTAAGGAAATTTGGCACATAGTTGGTCCAAATTAAGGTGCGGAAGGAAGTGAAAGAGCATATCGCTTCAAAGTCCAAAATTGAATCCTGATTCCGCTCCTACCTAGTCTTGGCACCCGAACACCAATTCCTGATTCCGTCCTCAAACGCATAAATGAGCACAAGATGTGGTCCAAGTTTACGGTCTTTTTGTGGCAACCTTGAACCATAACGTGGCGGGTTTAGTTTGTTAGTTTACGTTTTGATAATTTCTGCGTGTTTTCTTGTGTTTTGGTCTGACTGAGATTATAGTAGATTGTTGCTTAGCGTACGGTTTTACGAATTTTGGTAAGTTTCAGGGTTTTCATGTGCCACAGAATGGATGATTCGAATCAGTTTTTTTTTTTTTTTTTTCTCGGTACTTCGGAAAACGAATCATTTGCTTCTGTTTGTTTTCGCCTTCCAGTATTGGGAGGAAAGTGATTTTGATGTTACAGAGAGTTTTGTAACCGACTCTGTTCTGAAAGAGATTTAGAATTGATTTGTATTCCCAAATGAGAGAGATTCTCTGTTCATGTGTGATAAGTTTTGTTTACAGTCTAAGTTTTCAACTCCTTATAAAATTATAAAAATTATGGGGAGGCCGAAAGTTATGTCATACTACTACTGCTATAAACAAAAATTGTTAGGTGATTATGGGGTTTTTTTGAATCGGGGGTGGCCTTGGCCTACAATAGCCCATCACTACCTCCATCTTCGGGGATGGATTATCTACTAGAAAGTTCATAGAGTTTTGAGCAGTCAAAGCAAACAATATTGAACAAGGCAGAAGTGGTTCGTTTACAGTGCAATCAGAGCATGCACCAATGGAAAATGTGGGAGAAATCTTGACCCTACACACGAAGACATGTGTTCCTAAGTGGGAGGAAATTATGACGCCCATAGCCAAGCTGAAACTTCACAGTTTGATTGTGGACCATTCATTACCTTACATGTTCAATTTCATGGACTCAAGGTCATGAATTCTCACATTTTTGTTGTAGAAAAGGAAAAGCCAAATTTAAAAAGGACAAAACATTGACCACATTTGAAAAAAAAAAATTAAGAAATAATTTTGGCACTTACACTTTTTGATTATCGCACTTTAATAAAGTTTTTCAACTTTCCTCGAGACGGACTCAAAAAATAATTTTTTGACCAACTTTTCCATAAAATTGGCTTTCCTTAAGCAATTACAAACTATTTTAATCTGTATTAATGTTTGAATTAAGTTTTTTTTTTTTTTTAAACTTTAACAGACTTATATTGATACCAAATCAAATGAAAAAACATCAAAAAGGATGATTATCTTGCTCTAAAGAGCTCAATAACCATGAAGGAGGTCTAGCTTCCCAAGTCTTGGAACCAGAGCTTCGCACACCATGCCTTGCCAATCTATCGGCCACCCCATTAACTGATCTTCTCACAAACCGGAACGAGCAGCTTGCAAACCGTGTAGCCAATCCTCGGATATCTTCGATTATCACTTCCACATAATTCGGACATATCATATCCCTGTTCAAGATCCGAACAATTTGTTGCGAGCCACCCTCAACCACAATGGTATCTATGTCCAGAACCCGAACAAATTCCATAGCAGCCCGCCACGCTCCTACCTCCGCACTTAAAACAAACCCCATCATCCCCAAATTCATCGCTCGAGCAGCTACAAATCTACCAGATGCAGTGCGCACCACAACTCCCGCCCCAACTGGACCCTCCCCTGACTGGTTCCTCAACCAAGCTCCGTCCACATTAATCTTGGCACACCCATAATCAAGCCGTTCCCAATGATCCTTACCTCGCTTCGAAGTTGAAGCTTGATGATGACTACCCACCAATGCTTCGGGTTCGGTTGCCTGGCAGTACTCCGCCGCATCTTGCACAGTCCTGTAAATAGCAATCTGAGGTTCATAACCATACCCATTATTCAACTTCTCGTTACGGCATTTCCAGATTCTCCATAATATAAATATCGCCAACGTAATCAATTGTTTCCAATTCTCCTCACATTTTCCACCGCTCTATCAGTTTGTCAAACCACACCAAAATTGATTCTTGCTCCGATGGGGCCAGAACACAACCAATCAGTTTGAATTATGTTGGATTATGCAAATTGTTGGGTCCAAATAGCAACTCAAGAGAGGGGTGAATTAGGTATCCACATATAATGCAAAATTTAAAAAACTAATTGACTAATTATTCAAGATATTCTACCACAACTCGTTATTCAATAATATATCAATTTACTCATGTGTTATAGATATGCAAAACTGAAAGTAAAGAGAGTAGGGAAGAGAGAGAATTGAATGCAAGGATTTATAGTGGTTCAGTCCGTAACTTCACGGCCTAGTCCACTCCCCAAGTGTCCAACTCGGGATTTGCTGCACTATCTCCAATAGTTACAATCTTCTAGCTTTGCGGGTGCTAGACAACTTTTACAACGAGCAATCTATCCCCAATCACTCCGACTAATTTTGACTCCAATGCTAGTAACACCTAACTCCAAGTGATTTTCTCTCCAAAACCACTCACAAAAAGATTAACTCTACAAGAGTATGAATAAGGCTGTACAATCCTTTTTATAATTTTTGGCTCAAAAACAACACTCAAACTAATATTCAAGATGTAAACACGGAGTTGACAGATAAAGAATGGTATTTTGTTCTTCAAGCTTTTCTGTCACCATTCTTCTTTTCTTTTTGATTCTATTTATGCTTGGAGTGACGAGATAATTGAAGGCAGCTCCACTAGCCGTTGGAGCAATTTGTGTAGCCAATAAATCTTGCTCTGAATTGTTTCCTTCTTCAACTTTGAAACCAATATACCATTTCTCCATCCAGTACTAGCCGTTAGTATATATTCTAGTAGCCGATCAATTCTTTGGTTTCCTTTTCTTTGCCACTAATCTACAAGCCATGTAATATGGGAATTTCCATTACCCGTTGGAGTTAAATCTCACAAATCGGGCAACCAATAATTCCTTTTGTTACGGCCTAGGTTATTTATTTATTTATTTATTTATTTATTTAAATAGTTATATTGCCGTTATTAATTAGCGTTATGATTGGGTCCCAACTAATTAATTTGTGCGCACTATGGATATTGTTGACATGATTGTAATATTTGGGGTATGAAATTGATTTTGGGTAAATTAGTGGTACCGGATGGTAATTTTATAAATTGTGTTACGTTCAACCTTATTCTAATTAGTATAGGAAGTAGTGGGTAGTTTTAGAAAGTTAGGAGATATTTTCACAGAGTAGGGTTTCATTTAGAGAGATCATCTGAGATAAGAAGTTTGAGAGAACTTTGTATGGAAAAGGCAAAAGCCTCAGAGACGTTGGAGTTCTGCTGGGTTGCGATCGGCTAAGCGGCACTTGTTTCCCTTTATTCCTGTCCCTTTTTCTATTCTTAGTCGTCCATGGATTGGGGTAAGGCTTGACTTTTGGAAAGTATAAAACAATGGTATTATTGTGAGGTTAATTGGGTTATTTGCCGTTCATAATTATTCTTTGTCGTTCATGGGTTTGGCACCAATGGTTTTCCTTCTAATCCTATTTGACTTATTGGAGTAGTGGTGGATGTTGTGGGAGATGTATGTGTGAGCAGGTGTCAAGATTTGTGCTTAGGGTGATGGTGATGTGTCGTGTGCTTGGGTGGTGGTTCGGGTGATTTGAATTGTACGTGGAATTGGAGGCATGAGTTGGGTTTTGTATTTTTGGTGGTTACTGGTGGTAGTAATTAGGATTAGGTTAGGTTTATTTTAATAGGAATTGGTATTTTGTATCTACTCAGTGTGTATTCGCATGGTTAGTCATTTCGTGCTTTGCTCTTTTGTTCAGGTTAGCATTCTTTTTCGTGTTCGATTGCATTACTTTTGGATCCAGATGAGTGATTAAGCATGTTACGTATTTGCGAACTTCCCCGTATTCCTTAAATTGTTGTTTTGAGAAATTTACTATTGAAATTGGGAACATGTATTTGTTTTATTTGGTTCTTGAAATTGGCATGCGGATTGGTGAAACCATTTGTTGATCGAATAATCTTTTGGTGAGAACTTTGTGGATATTGATGAGAACATATTTTGGAAGTCCAGGGAAATTAATCCTCTGTGTGCGGGTGAGTCTGGCCATTAGGGAAGAAACTGGATTAGGCCGGTGACCCAATGCTCAACGGTTGTTATTGACCGGATCATTCTTAGGGAAAAGTTCCATGGGCTGCTTACTTGTGGTGACTCTAAGTTTCGATATTGGATCCAATTTTGAGATATTTATTCATTGGCACTTGGTTCTATTGATTTTGGTTGTGGTTCCCCATTGTTGTTGGAGATTGGATTGAGAACACCATTAAGACTTATTGGATGAATCGTTAATTGGATTAATTGATTATTTTATTGTTCACCTCTATGCTAAATTTATATTGACATGGTAAATTATTTTAAATCCCTGTTTCAGAACTTTATTCTAATATACATGCTTTGCTACTCATTGAGCTCGTTAGCTGACGGATTTATTCCAACTTCTTTTTCAGGCAATTTGGGCAGTTAGGAGGACTCTAGCGACATCTCGGGGACTTCTTTTAGTTTGACCTCCTTAGGGTGTCATCATATTTTTATTTTATTAATCGCTTCCGCATTTGAAACATTTAATCAGACATATGGATTCTTTTATTACTGTTGGATCACTGGATTTTATTTGGTTCATGGGATGTTTGTGCCCCATACTTTTTTTGAGGAACTTAATTTGTTAGCGCTGTTCTTTATAAAAAAAAAAAATTGGTTGACTATTTGGTGGATCTTTGCTTGGGAGTTTTTATAAAAAAAAATTTTAGGCTGCATGTTCTACGAGCTTTGGTCTTGTGGTTCATGGCCGGTCACTTCTCATTTTGGGGTGTGACACCTTTCATTTGAAGCATTCTCTAGCCAATAAAGTTAGGAGAAGATTTATCCTTAATCGTCCTCCTTTCAATTTATCTTGACTATTGAGATAGTGATTTGGTGTAGCAATGTGTCCATGTGTACTTCAACCAAATCCTACAAAATAAACATTAACTCAAATGAGTACCAAATATCACAATATTAATTATATTTCTTCTTAAATAAAATATATTTTGTTATCATTAAAATCAACAAAATATTCATAGAAACCTTTGGGCTAACACAAATAATATCCTATCATCCGTTCTTATGTAGCATTACGAGAGAAGAACCTTGTACTGTTGTACAGTTGACTCGATCACAATTTCTTGGTAAATTGGGCTGTTGGCCACTTTAGAAGTTTTTCAATAACATGTTGATTGTATATTTCGTACAAATATTGACTTGCTATTTGTGGGGTTTGGTAACATTATTCTTTATCCTTATTCTTCGGAAGCATTGACGACTACACCATGTAATCTAGGGGTGTACACAGTCCGGATTGATCCGGTTTTTTAGAAAATCAGTAACCGGACCATTTCAAACGGTTCTAAAAAATTGAGAACCAAAACCTAACCAATATATGCATGGAACCTAACCAAAACCAAACAGCAAAACCAGTCCGATTTTGATTCGGTTCCGGTTCTATTCAATAAACATTCAAACACTTATTCACAAAATATGAACTCATAAAATTAAAGAAATAGGAAAATAATCTGTTAGAATAGGAAAGGAAAGAAGAAATAAAAACTTTCCTAATAAATGAAATTTTATCTCTAAATAAATTAAGTTTAGCAAGGAAAAGATTAATCTATCAAATTCAAATACATATTTAATTACACACAAGTGTATATATATCTTTATCTTAGTTTTAAACGGTCCGGTTCGGTTCTAACCACGGTTCATTAATTGAAAACCAGTAACCGAACCAAAATTAACGGTTCTTATTTTTTGGAAACATAACCTGACTGCAGAACCGCAGAACCAAATCAAATAAGACGGTTCAGTCTGGATCAGACCAGTTTTACGGTTCGGACGGTTTTCTTGAACACCCCTAATGTAATCAGGGGTTCAAGAGAGCCCTCTGAGTTTAGAAAACAACCTAAAATTTTGTACTTCTTGCTTATAGTTTTAGTTTTCTTTCGCAGTGTTTTCGGTAAATCATTCGTACAAAGTTGGGGTAAATGAAACGTAGTAACTATTGTACAGTTGACTCGACCACACTTTCTTGGTAAATTGGGCTTTTGGCCACTTTAGAAGTTTTTCAATAACATGTTGATTGTATATTTCGTACAAATATTGACTTGGCATTTGTGGGGTTTGGTAACATTATTCTTTACCCTCGTTCTTCAGAAGCATTGACGGTTACACTATGTAATCAGGGGTTCAAGAGAACCCTCTGAGTTCAGAAAACGAACTAAAATTTTGTACTTCTTACTTATGGTTTTAGTTTTCTTTGGCAGTGTTTTTGAGTAAACCATTCGTACAAAGTTCAGGTAAATGAAACGTAGTAACTTATTTTTGTGAGAAAGTAAAGTATATAATAGCTCAATGAAATAAAACAAAACCAGATTCAATAAACTTTCATCCAAAATAAATTTAATTTTATGTGGAGTTTTGTATGCAATAATTTTGTGCATATATTTTATCATCGCTGAATTAAAATGCCGGTTTAGACCTAATTCAAGCCGATTTGATCCAATCAACCGTCCTCACAATGCCCCGAGCTAAGGCAAATCAAAAATGCTACTCACACAATCATCTATGGGATCAGCCCATTCATCCAAAACCGGATCTGATTCGATCCACTACACAATTTAACATTGTGGATACTCATTCTTTTTTCAAAAGGATAATCAGTACCAATGTTGTCAATTCCGTTCCTTTTTTTAAAAAAATGAGGGACGTAAGGGTAATTTTGTTCCTCATAGTTGTCTTTTTATTCAAGAAAACTGATTTTCACGCTCCACTTTAATAGATGGCGCTCCACTTTTAACTTGTTTCATGAACAAAGTTGAGCGCCATTAGTAAAAAGTGGAGTGCAAATATCAAAATCGTTTATTCAACTCTTGCAAATAGAAGCTCTCTCCCGGGACCAGTTTTGATACTATCGATAAAGTGAAGGGGATTATAGTAATTTGATTGTCACAGTATCAAGCAGGTGTGAAGCGAAGCTTCTCTCTCCCGCGGATCAAAAAAAAAAAAAAAAGCTTCTCTCTCCCAGCTGCCTCCCATCAGTTTTCCTTTGACTTGAGTTGCCAGTCCTGAACGGATCTCTTTTTCCCTGCAATTTACACGATGGTTGATCTTTGATTTTGGGTCAATATAAACAGCTCCTTCTTTTGAATTTGTTGTACTCATCTTCGCTACGGTGCTCAATTACTGCCATTGTCTTGAGGTATGTTTCTAATTCTTTGCTCATACGAATTCATGGGAATGTGTTCGATGATATTATTACTTGAATCTTTTCTGGGTTTTGCTTATGGATGCAATTAGAGATATGCTTACTGGGTTTCGTTTATATTTGTCAATTATCATCATTTAGTTTCTGTTATTTTGTTCTTGGTTCAAATCACAACAAGGGTTGCTTTTTCTTTTTCTAATCCTGTACTACTTTGTTGAACCCAGTTAATTTTGAAGTGTTCTTTTTCTGCCCCTGACAATAGGTCAATAATTCGCTGCTCCTGTTGACCTCTTAACGTGGCCATTGCCCTAGATGGATGCAATTGAAGATCTTTGTAGTTGATAACATTTGATACTTGTGATGAACTCTAGGTGTAATTCTCCAAAAATAGTTGGTGGATTTCTTATGGGTTTTGGATGTCTGTGCATCGAACTACTCCCCGTCTCAATTTAAATACTCCCTACGAAAAATCATGCATTTTGAATTTCAAATAAATTGTATTTTTCTGTATTTGTTTTCGGAACTTTTTTGCACTATTTGAAAGTACTCACTAAGATCCTTTAAACGGTGCAAAAAAATTTACAAAGTACTTTATTTTCGAGGTCAAAATTACACGGTCTCCCATAGAGACCATTTAAATTGGGATGGACGAGTAATACGCTAGTTTTTTTTCTCCATAATTTTTAGGTCTTAAATTTATGAAAGCTTTTGAAATACTAGTATTTTGTAGCACTCATTGAAATTGGTTATTCCCACAAGCTTTTAATAACATGGTCGTGATCTGACATTATAAGTGGTATGTTCTAGGGTTAATTTCAAGGGGCTTCTGTAAACAAAAAAATTTCATCCTTTGTGTGCAAATAATTTGGTGATCTCCTTAAGGCTGTGTCTGGATCCCAGATTTTTTTGAAAGGAAATGGCGAAGGATTTACAGGAGCTTCTCATGCTTGGTTGGAATGGAAGTAAGGATAAAAAGAAATAAGAAGGAAAAGAGGGAGGAAAAATCTAATGAACCATCTTTCTTCATTTATTTATTCTTTTCCTATCACAACCAAACAAGAAGATGAATTTAGAATCCTTTACGTTCCCTCCTTTATGTTGTACTCTCCTGCACAGTTAGCACCCGTCATTTGTGCCCACACCGGTTGGAGTCGACCGGCAAGGCACTCTGACGGTTAAGTAAGTATTTGGAGGAGGAAGAAAGGTATGGAAGCTCTAGGTTTAGTAGAACTGGCGTACCTCTCTAGGGTTTGTACTTTACCTTATATAGAGACTCCAAACTTGCCCTCCAAGTAAACTCATGCTTGGCACGCTACGTAACCGCCTTCGGCTAATGTCACCTATGATTTATCGAATGAGACGGTTTTGAAGAACGTGTATGAGCTGGCTCGCTTGCGTGTGCTCAACACGTGCCCTAACCGCCTATGCCAACGTCATCATGACGTAGAGGGCTAGACGGTTGAGTGTACATGGGCGAGGTGCCTTCTGTATATTCCGTGGGTCATAACGGTCGGACCTGGATCAACCCATGCTTGAATGAGTACCCAAACCAAACATTTCCGAGCAGTGTCCTTCGTCGAACGATCAGGGCTAGACGGTTGAGTGTACATGGGCGAGGTGCCTTCTGTATATTTCGCGGGTCATAACGGTCGGACCTGGATCAACCCATGCCTGAATGAGTACCCGAACCAAACATTTCCGAGCGGTGTCCTTCGCCGAACGATCATGAGTAGAGCAGGGCTCGTCTACCGCGTATCCAAATTGGGTATCCAAACCACTATCCATGTTTAGCCGGACCCTTATTGGCCTAATGATTCAGAACAATAGGACACATTGACTCGGGCCACTTCGCTACTCCTTTCTATTTCGCTTTCCTAAGCAAAATTCGGAATTCAAACACAGCCTAAAACTTAGGGTGAGCATTTGTCACAGAAGTTAGAGCTACATATGTTTTATTCTTCTCAAGTTTGTGTTGTTTATTGTGATCATTCCTTATGAGTAGTAGGTAGGAATTGTTACTTCCACTTTTGTGAAGAGACCGATTTTTAGGACTCAAACTTGTACAACTACGTTTCGCTAATAGTACTAACCATTTTTGGGCTACCCACCCGGATTTTGAAAAATTGAAGAGTTGCCACCCAGATTTATGGTTCGCCACCCGAGAAACCGTTTTGATTGAAAATGATGGTTTGAAATTGTACAACTACGTTTCGCTAATAGTACTAACCATTTGTGGGCTACCCGCCCGGATTTTGAAAAATTGAAGAGCACCACCCAGATTTATGGTTCGCCACCCGAGAAACTGTTTTGATTGAAAATGATGGTTTGAAATTGAAAACCAGAGATTGTTTTTGGGTTCGGAAGCCATGTTACGAGAGGGGAAGGGTTTTACGGCACCCCTCTCGTCCGACATAATGTCGGTCTTTACTTAATGTTTGTGGGATTAGTCAAAAACATTTTGTTTCATGAAAACAATTAGAACATATCCACAGGTATATCAAATAAAGGGTGTATGCATGTGCAAGGTGTACAAGGTGCAATAGAATGATGAAACGAGAAAACAGAACAATTTGTCACTGAATCACTCCCGAGCGCTTGGGAGTGCAATCAAGCCATCCTGTAAATTTGGTTAGTCACATTCACATGCTGGTACGCCAGAAAAAAACACAAAGAAATCAAAGTATAGTCATGCTCAACCAGAGGCTTAAACAGCTAAGAACTGGTCTTAACCATTCAAACCTTGCTTCCCTGCAATTGTAAATAAACCTAACTGGACTTTGGAAGGACCGGTACACACCCAATGTCTACTAAAAATAGAAAAATATAGCATTTGACAACAAAACAAGATTTTGGTGAACAACAACACTCCCTAGCGCTCGGGAGTAGTCCTGAGCGCTCGGGAGTGTATCTAGTGCCCAGAAAAATTTTATTTCTTTGTGCTCCTCTTGCTCTTATTGCTAAACCAAGATCAAATGAACTCACAACCAGTATGAGGAACTGGTATGAGTCCCTGTTTCCCCTCAGAAGTAGAAAAATAGTAGATTATGAAGGTGTTTATACCTTTGCTTGACTTGAACTTAGCTTCTTGGACTGATTTTGATGCTTGAAAATGGATTGAAAACAATTTGAGAATAGAGAATTTAGGATTCCATCTCTCTTTAGGATTTTTGCTTGAAAATTAGAAATATCCCTTAGGAAATGAGAATTATTTTGAAAATCTTTTGAGAGAGTTTAGAGAGATTTTTAGTAGTAAAAGGGGGGGAGAGAGAGAGAGAGAGAGACTGATTTCGTGGTCCCTTGAGAGGTAGAAAGAGGGGGTATTTATAGGGCATGAGAAAATGGGTTTGAATTTTGAAAATAAAATCAAAATAAAATGGGAAAAATAGTTTTGGGGGGAAACATGGCATGCTGATATTCCTGCTGGCTCAGGCAAGCCTCTGGAACATGCAGGGTTGAACTGCAGGTTTGAAAGCTTGAAAAAAACATGGTCAAAGATTAAGCTCAACATCCAATGCCCTGTTAGAACTCCTGAGTGCTCAAGAGTGAAGTCCCGAGCGCTCAGAAATGGTTCTGAGCGCTCAGGAGTGTCTGCCCAACTTCAGAAGGGCGCCACGGACACTCCCAAACCCGGTTTTGGGTGTTTTTTGAAGCGTTGGAAAGCTCGTTAAGTCCTCTTTCTAACTCAATTGGTTTCATTCAAGTATATTTTATACACTGAAATGTGTGACCATTTTACCCTCAAGGTGTCAAGAAAAAATGCGCTTTAGTTTTGAAAAAGACCAAGAAGCATCGTCCAAGCTTTAGCCAGGTCCCATTTTGATTCCTTTTCATCATCGGGGAGCCTCGAGGGCACAAATTAAGGATAATTGATAGGTCCAAATTGGGGTGTCTACACCATTATAAAAGATTCCCTGGCAAAGTGGAAAGTGCTATCAGGCGTATCCACCTTTAGTGCTGTAGGGCAGGTTCCAACACAGGAACACTCTCTACAAAAGTGCGGTAACTAGGTAAGGTTGCCTATTTTCTTTTCTTTGTTAGGTAAATAAAGTTCTTGCATCAGAAAAGATTCCCTGGCTAACTGAGAACGGCAAACCAAAAACCAAGAAAACAAAGACATTACAACCAAAAAACCCTGTGATATGACACCCGGGTTTTTTCCCTTCCTATTTTCTACCTCTCCCATACCTTTTTGTAAGCACCAGCCTTGTGCATGGGATAAGTCCTATACATTTGAAGTCGCATTGTTCTAAAAGCCGGCCACCTAGGCCGACTAGTCCCTACCTAGGTGCTAGGCGGTAGTACAATGCCTATATTAGGCAACCGACTAGTTTGCGTCTATGTTACCGGGGAACGCTACTACCCTAGCGAATTACATTTTGGTACGAACGTTCCAAAACATGGTACACTACCATTCCAAAACAAAGCGATCCCCTAAGTTTTCCCTAAAATTTTAACTAATAAAAATAAAGAGAAAATGGAATTTCGGTGGGAGAAAATGTAAAAAGTTTGTTTGTTATGCTCATAGAAATGTGTTTCATATGAATAATTTGACAAACAATACTTAACTTCACTAGATGTTTATCGCTTGGAAGAGTAAGTTCTATTTTTGTTATCTATAGAAGCCTTCCCCTAGCGTACCACAATTTAAACTGTGGCATACCACGTTCTTGTTCCTCATACCGGAACGATCCGCGTTCCAGGTAACATAGACTCTGCTCCCAGTCCCCGCCAAGACGTTAGGCAGC
Organism: Rhododendron vialii; assembly: GCF_030253575.1. Taxonomy (NCBI): domain Eukaryota; kingdom Viridiplantae; phylum Streptophyta; class Magnoliopsida; order Ericales; family Ericaceae; genus Rhododendron; species Rhododendron vialii. Next base: position 28,900,941 of record NC_080562.1, on the reverse strand, counting down.
CAACAAGTCGGCGCTTAGGCGCTAGGCACCCCTTCTCCTCCCGACTAGCGCCTAGCAATTATAAAATAGTGGGCTTAGTGACGATGTATAATTTCTTGTTCCGGGTTCTGATAGTGTTGGAATGTGATTACATTCAAAAAAATGACTTGTTTTGTTAACTTGATCATTGCTAGAATTTTTGCTTCTGCAACTATTTAACTGATTGCCTTAAAGGCGTCAATAGGGAGGATCTGAAGCCAAGGACCAGGATACAATGCGCACACCGTCGCTGATTGCTCAGTGCTTGCCTGGCTTGGTACCACAAGACCGGGGAAGTCACAGCACTTTCACCGTGTCCGAGAGAGATGTGCATCTCCCTTCACCAGCTGTCGAGATTATCCCATCAAAGGTATATGAATATTATTCTCTACAGGTTCACCAGCTTCAAGACTCTGAGTGCTCTTGGGATCATCACAACACATTTTAGATCCCATTGATTTTAATAACCTTGAAATTGAAGATGCTGTCATTTTCCTTTGTGTCAGATGGCTCACCCTTACAAGTATGCAGGGGACAGCGTAGACTTGCAAGGGCTAAATGTGTTCAAGGTACTTAAAATACCAGATAAGATGACAAGTGGTTTCTGCTGGTTGGCACCTTTATCATTTCTGTATGTCAAAAGCTACTTGTGGACTTTCTATGAAAATCAAGGTTTAGGAGTGACCATATTAACCATTTGCTCAATTAAGACTGTATTACAGGTTAAACATCTTATGCCGTGTTTTGATTTTGTTGATTTGATGTCAGTGTATGTGTATGTGTCTGGCTTGTCAAAAGAAAGTTTTTAATGGAAAGATACGGTTGCATACAAAATCCTTGCCTTCTCAATTTTCTTCATTTCATCCCCCCTCAGATAGGAGGTGGGCGGAGGGGATGATGAGAGAGAGTAGTGTCATGGTGTTTCTGTTGAGTAGATTAAACCTTATCTTTGTGGATGGCCAATATAAGATTAGTTTGATAGAACATATTTTTTGTCAGGCATGATCATTTTCAAAGCTCTTTTAAAACTGACTTTGTGCGGTACTTAGTTTATTATGCAAAACTCTTTCTTGTCCAATGGGCTTGTCATCAAATTGAGTGTTATGCTTCTTGTTTGTTTTAAAGCTTAATAACGCGACGATTGGAATTTGGGATGTTTTAGCTCAAAACTGGGTCAATGGCCTTGCGTCGTGCGAAATGCATTTTCATTTTAGGTTGTAACATAATTGAAAAGCTTTCGTGGCAGAGAGTATATACTTGATGATCCCAATTTCTTTCTCTTGCAGGGGAGAATTAGTGTTGCGGATATTATAGGTTTTGCTGGCTCCGAAATGATATCTTCAAAACCTGATGGTTAGTATATCGCTTGCCTGTACGTAGTAGCCTTAGAAGTGAAGTTTGTGCTTTCTGCTGTCAGATGAATGAAATTCAAGCCTAAAGACTGGAATTGTCATATGATGTATTCACTACATTTAGGTAGGAGTGAGACTTACTGTGGTTTTTGTGCAGGATTTGTGAAATCATGGGACAGCTCAATTGATCTTGTTAATGTCCTTAAGCATGAGATTCGTGATGGACAATTGAGCTTCAGAGGCAAAAGGGTACTTGAGGTATTCTCATCTAAATGTAATTCTAAGTCCCAACGATTTATGTTTCAATCTTACTACTGATTGACAGTGCTGTCATGTTGCATTTGTGTTTCGAACCATACAATGATGTCATTGGGGGTATGGGTGGGGGAGGATTGGAGACAGACCTAACCTTTGGAATATATGCACAAAGTGGCTGCTCTGAGAATGCCACTAAAACAGTGGCCCCCCTATACCTCTAAGAAAGCAAAAGAATTTATGTATGCCATATGTGACTTATTTTTCTGTAGTTTATTAGTGGGACTATTATTTTTAGTCTAATTATTGTTTTACCCTTACTTTTCCGCTGATTGTTTCTTACACACACACACACAAAAGAAGAAGAAGAAGAAGAAGAAACAGAGTGAAGGGATATAGAGATCTAAAATACGTTTTGGCCACTATTGGTTCTTCAAAATCATAGTGTGTAAAACATTAAGGGGATCTCCTCGTGCAGTCGTGCATTCAAGTTGCCTTTGATTCCAAAAAGGCATGGTATGCACTTCTGGAGCTCAGTTCCTTGATCTTTTTTGAATGGGAAAAGTTCAAAATGGCACCTGAACTTTGCACCAAAGGTCATAGAGACACCTAAACTTAAGTTTATTTCAATTAAACACCTGTACTAACAAAATCCCCAAATTTAGACCCCCGCCATTATACTCCGTTCAAAAAATTACTGACGAGGCATCTCTTACCCGTTTAAGTGGCTAATTGATTTCCCTCCATCTCTCTCTAGAAGTCTAGCTATTGTTCCACCATCTCCCTCACTTCAACCCAGACCTGAAGCCCTTCCTCCTCCCTTGTTCAACAGATGATGAAGAGAACTTTGCGTCAAACCTTTGTGACTTATTGATTCTTCTTGACCAAAGGAATCGGAGAACTAAAATTTTTGATCGAAACTCATAATTTTTTTTTAAAAAGACAAAAATAAGTAAAATAAGTTCAGTTTCGATCAAGATTTTTTACTTTTCTGATTCCTCTCGTCAAGACAAATTAATAAGTCATAAAAATTTGGCACAAAATAAACAAATGCAAAAAAAAAATTGAATAAAAACGAAAAAATAAGTTACTTATCTTTTCAATCCAAAACCACCTTGAGAGTCTACCATGAAGACCCAGAGGAAACCCTAACTTTTTCTTCTTTCTACCCAGGACTACAAGGAAAAGATGAAGTAATAGGTAAAGTGATGGGTTTCTCTTGGGTGCATCATCCCCTATTGGAAACATGTGCAATGGGGCAACTTAAATGGGTTGGAGATACCATGTCAGCAATTTTTGGGACAAAGTATAACGGCGGAGGTCTAAATTTGGGGATTTTGTTAGTACATGTGTTTAATTGAAATAAACTTAAGTTCAGGTGTCTCTATTACATTTGGTGCAAAGTTCAGGTGTCATTTTGAAATTTTCCCTTTTTGAATTGATCCATATTGTTTTCTTATCACTTGCACTTGCCTTTTTGGTTGTTTGAAGTTACTGCCTCCGTATAAATAGTAGTTGAAGTTACTCCGTACATCTCATTTGATTATACAACATTTGAAGCTTAGAATTGATTTTGATATTTATTTTGTCCTCTTTTGTGATTCTTTCAGCTTGGTTGCAGCTATGGACTCCCAGGAATCTTTGCTTGCCTGAAGGTAATATAATCATGTCTTGCCATGTGCTATCTTAGTTTGGTTCTGAATCTTTTTTTTGCTCGGCGAAAGTCAGCATTCTTAGTTGTAGTTAGTGAGGTTTGAACTCCTGTCAAATACATTGGAGTACATGGTTACTACCACTTGGCTACCACTTCTGAATCGAACTGATCCAATTCAAACTATGACATTTGGGTTCTTCAACTTTGCCGGTATTTGTTAATTTCTATCTTTACCCAAGTCTTGACTATCAATAAGGGATTTTGGATGTACTCACATGTACTTCAATTTATTTTGGGGTTACTTTTTTTTTTATTATCAGCCTAGGGTTTAAAATTGAAATCCTCATGAATATAGTTTTCAGAATGTTTTGGACATATTAATGGTAGTTTTCTTCTACTAATGTCTTATAGTAGTCTGACCAGTTTCTGAAAGAATTACATGGTTCACAGAGTTCGAACTTCATCATTTAGCCAAAAAAAAAGAAAGAAAAGTTTTGACCGGCTATAACATTTAGCCAGTTAAAGACCTAAGGTCTGTTGCTGTAATTGGGTCCCAACTTTTGTACCATGGGGGACCCCTCCTGTTATTGGCTTTCCACCTTTGTACAAAATCCACTATAAGAAATTTGGGTGCTTTTGATGCCCTTGGAGGCTGGAGCACTTATATTGATGGTATTTTCCTTTGTAGCTGCACTTGAATCGAGTAGGTAAATAAGAGTGTTGCTACAGGGACCGATTGGGGGGACCGAATTCGGACCGATGGCCGCCGGCGGGCCGTCTCCGGCCACCGGACGGCCGATCCGAGCCGTCCAAAAATTTTAAAAAAAAAAACCGAGGGGCCCTGCGCGGGAATCAACGTCATCCGAGGTGTGTAGGGTGCTTGATCGGAGCACCCCTTTTCGTGTGTATATGTATATATTATACATATACACACGAAAAGGGGTGCTCCGATCAAGCACCCTACACACCTCGGATGACGTTGATTCCCGCGCAGGGCCCCTCGGTTTTTTTTTTTAAAATTTTTGGACGGCTCGGATCGGCCGTCCGGTGGCCGGAGACGGCCCGCCGGCGGCCGTCGGTCCGAATTCGGTCCCCCCACAATCGGTCCCTGTAGCATTTTTGGGTAAATAAAGAGTTGATAACCAATCCAGACTAGTAAACTGATAAAAAATTTAATAGGGGGACACTAGTTTTCATGGTTAAAACTTGGCCTACTTTGTGAGTACTACGTGAAAGGTTAGCTTTGTACCAAATCCACCGCTCCCAGGGAACCAGCATTGGATAATAAACTGGACGTGCCTTTATTCTATACAAGTTTTATCCCCGTTTCATTCATTCCTATATGGTAGCATATTAAAGAGATTGTGCTTTTACACTGTATTTGGTTTATTGGAATGAAGCTGGAATGAATTGTTTTCACTGAAAAATCACAGTATATACGTTACCAAGGGAATCATCATTTAGAATCTAGGTGAATGTCCATTACATTGGAAGGTCAAACAATAACCTACTCATTCCTTGCTTAAATCATTCCTCTGAACCAAACACTACCTTAATTGTTTCAGCGTTCGGCCTTCAATATTTTTATAAAATGTTATCAGTGACCGTGATTGTATTGTGTCAAGGGTACACTTGTTTCCACCCGTTTACTTTTAGCTCAAAAAAAACCCACATTGACTATAACAGATTTAAGACGACATCAACTTGTTCTTTTCATTGGTCTAATAAAGAACTTGTTCTAATTCATCCGGTAACAATCCATTACAGGGAGCAGCTACAGTGCACTTTCAAGACCTGAATGCAGAAACTATAAGATGCACAACAATCCCTAATGTACTGGCCAATCTCGAGCAGGCTCGAGATAGGCAAATTCGACAGCCGGAGAGCCCCCTTCTGACTCCATCAAGGCAAAGTCTTACCCCGGCAGTTCATTTCTACGCCGGGGATTGGGAAGAACTCCCCACTGTATTGTCGGCAGTGAGGAGCGATACTGGATTTGATGTTCCTACGGCAACAAGCGTCAGCTTTTCCGAGGAGGATTTCATGGATGCTTTTAGTAGTCAAGATGGGAGTATTATAGGGCATGGATCTTCTTCCTCTAGGAGATCGAGGAAGTTGTCGAGAAGCAGGGCATGGGAGAGGGCTAGTGAAACGGAGCAAGGGGAAGAAGGCGGTTATGATGTTATTTTGATGACGGAGACTCCGTACTCGTTGAGCTCTTTGAAGAAGCTATATGCTCTCATAAAAAAGGTCGGTCAATTTTCTGTCCCTTTTTTAATTCATGTGTGATATATACATCGTAAAAGCAACATTGACAATAAACATCTACATCATCCCTCCTTATTTTACTGGAAACTCAATTTATAAAAAGGGCATAGATTATTTGAATTTGTTGTCCTGAAAGTTTTGACACTTGGTTCTCTAATTCTTATGATATTTGATTAAAATGCAAATTTGCTGAAGTAAACATTTCTGGCCTATTTTCCGTCAATGGGAGATGCAAATTAAATTTGCTGGAACATGCAAAAGTTTATGATAATCTAATAGCTAAAAAGATGAATTTCGGTGGTGTAAACTTGATACTTAATCTGGACAAACTTGGACATTTGATGCCAGTTGAAGTCAAATGTCGAAAATTCGGGGAATAATGTCTACGTGCCTGTGATTCTGATTAAGCTTGTTTAACACCAGAGGCGAACAAGCATTAGCTTTATTTCCACCATGCAAAACTAGAATTCCATCTTGTGTGGTTTCTTGCATCACTTTGGATTTATGGATGTTAGATTAGATGTTTTGAGGAAAATGAAAGTTTTTCCTGGTCAATTGTTACTTTTTAGTTGCCATTATGAAGATGGTGATCGATTTTGCCGTGGATTTTTTCTTTTCTCTAGCATTCTGTCTCCAATTTCCTGTTATTGTTAAGCTTATTTTCATAAGCTTTATGTCTCGTGTATTCTTGATCCTGTTGTTTGATTGTTTCCTCTGGTTTTTGGATCACCAGTGCTTGAGGCCACCCTATGGAGTTGTATTCTTGGCCACAAAAAGGAATTACGTCGGCTTCAACAACGCGACTCGGCACCTGAGAAGTTTGATGGATGAGGAAGGCATTTTTGGAGCACATTTAGTCAAAGAGGTGACCGATAGAGAGATTTGGAAGTTCTTTCTCAAATGAATAAAAAGAAAAAACGTAATAAGATTATTGCAGAAACCGGAAAATGCTCCAATATTTAGGTTCTGTTGTTCAATGTTAGTCACACTGTTTTTACAACACGTTTATTCTTTTCTTTTTTTTCTCGCTTCTCTGTTCGTAAAACACAGCTCAGAATTGAAAGGAGATGCTAGCGGCTTCTTATTTCGTCGTTGATGTGTAATTAAATGAATTGGTTACTGAACTTATCTCACATATACAAGAACATTCAAATTTTCAAATTAATTTTTTCATAAATTTCAATGTAATAGGCCTGATTTTGGCTAGGCTTGGGGTTTCAACGTTGAAGTTTATGAACTCTAGATATGGTGAAGAATTTGAAATAACTGTTTAACACGATTGATTCAGAATTTTTCATGTTACAGATTGTAGTTAGACAAGGATCTCTATAAAATCCACCTCTTTCCCTTCTATTTCAATTTGTACGCTATTTCTAAAAAAAAGATGCTAAACTGCAAGTTTTCCTTGGGCAAATCTGTCGTAACAGCTAGGGATGAGCATCGTATGGGTTTTGGTTCTTAACCTTTCAGGTTTCATATTATTTCTTCGTGTCAAAAGATCTGTTAACTTAAATGTTGGGTGGTGCTAATGCCCCGAGTAGTTTGTTTAGTGCCACAACGGGTTGTATGATCCTCTGCTTCTCTCTCCTGCGCGCAAATTGAAACCCAAACTACTTCAAAATGTGACAGTTCACAATGGTGGCGGGCTACTTACGCGGCAAGCTCAACTGAGCCACATTTGCATCCAGCTAGGACTAATAGGGCTTTGAGGTGGTGGTTGTACTGATTTCTGCAGTGATCTTTGGGGTTTATATGGAACCAAAAACTTATATCAGAATGCATACCACTCCTGGAATTTGTTTTCGGTACTACTGCTCTCCGATTGCCTTGGCAAAATTTCCAGAATTAGACTCACCAAATTAATTATGTTGCTCCATTTGATTACTCTCCGTAACTATGTCAAGTTGTTGTATCTATTCTAATTTGCACAGTGTATGTGAGAAGTGATAAACAAGAACTCCTAGCTTGGCGTAGTGGTAGATTGGCGTAGTGGTATTCACCTGGCAACCAAGGGCCTTAGGAAGCCTCTGGTCCGGAGTTCAACTCTCACTCATGTGCTATAAATTCCTATGCTGGGCCAATCCATATGAACCTTTGTCCTGGTTTTCAATGGATCCCCAACTAGTGCATAGTGGGATTGATCTCCCAGATTAGTCAATATATTAAGCCGGCTCTGCTTTTAGAGTTTTGTCTCATGCAGGGCCTTTATTATATTTCCCTTTCGCATAGGCCCTAGCACGTGGACTCATGCTAATGTGGACATATATTATTACCTTATGCATTACAAATTTTAAAATACAATACGGAGCATCTTTTATTTTATATATCCATTTTTTATAATATTTATATTCTAACACATAAATAAAGTTGCTACCAGATACAGAATTGTGTATGACCGCATGACTCAGTAAAGGTGATTTCTTTTTCTAACCCACGGCTGCAGCCCAATCATATGACTCCTTTGCGGCTTAGCCCACTTATGCTGCTTAGCGGCATTCCTTCCTCCTCTATCTTAGGGGTAGGCGTAGAAATTGTTAACTGTTGTTTGATATACTCGGGAAAAAAATGTGTACTTATTTTTCCAACTTTACTTCTTTCTTTTTTTTTTCCTTTTTGAATTGCTCCTTAGGCACTTCATGACGACACTACAGTCAAATTTTTGCATCCGACAACACCCGATGGTCAAACATTGCATCTCTCTTTCGACCATTTCAATTTGATTGATGAGTATAGGTTGTTTTAGTTATTTTCTCATGATCTGTTATCCAGGATGGTCTTGTCGAGAGAATAATACAGACGCAAAAGTAGTTAAGCATATCACACGAAAACTGAAAGGGGAACTCAACCACATTAGTATAAAATCCTGCGCAAGATTCAGTCGTTGCTTTGAACTTACAAGCCTCCATAATAAAATGACAGACAATATGCAAAACATGGCAATAAATGGGCATTAAAGTTAGAGACGATAGCACAATATTGAACAGCATGTATTACAAAACACGAAATTCATCAACACACATACTGAAGGTCTAGCAAATATTACATTTAGATTGTTCATAGACGATTTTTCATTTTCATTTTCATTGCAAGACCAAAGGCAACAATTCAATTAACATACATTGGAGAAATGAGATTTGCTGGTAATGGACTCCGATAATCATGCACCAGTTGCATATAAACGGCTCCATTCCTTTGCTGCATGAGTCCAATTAAAAAAGCAGCAAACGAAACAAATTAATGAACCGCATCAAGCTATTGTGAAGAGAAACGTCACAAAAGAAGGATATAAATGTTGGATGAGTAGATTTATCAATGAGAAAAAGAAAAGGGGCGACTCCTTGTATGACTGAGGCTTAAAAATTAATCCTCCCATACAAACTATCCAGGAAGGAAAGGACTGTCCACACAGACAAAAGATGTACAGATCCTACACAGATCTTATTGTGGGACCCACACAAATAATCCAAGCCATTCATTAAATTTAAAATAGTTTTTCGGGTGATCCCGCGAAAAATCAACTCAAAAAAACACTTGTAAGTCGCTCAAAAACATGTTTTAAATTTAATGAATGGCTCAGATTGTTTGTGTGGGACCCACAATGAAATCTGTGTAGGATCTGTGCAACTTTTGTCTGTGTGGATAGCACAGTTCATCCAGGAACATAGTTTTCCTGGGCTATTGGGGCAACATTTCTGATAAAATACATAAAATTAAACGGTATGGATATTACCTGTTTCAACTGCTTCGGCTTCGTTTGTCTTCCAGTGCTTTGCAATGTTCTCAGAAAGTGGATCATCCGGATTTGGAGCACTCAGGAGAGCTTGGATGCTGATTCATGAAACAAAACAAAATACGGTGTCCAGATTTTCGGTTGTGCATGAAGCTGACGAGACCACACCAATTAAAATGCCAACACTCCCCATCTTCCCACTTTGTTTGTCCTTTTTCAAGAGTTGGTGCCTTTAATCGGGTCAACAATTAATGTAATTTTGTAGTGCAAAGACTTGTGGAAGGAGATTGGACGTGAAACAGAGGTCCAGTTTACAGGTTACACTTTAGGACGTGCTGGACTTTGGATGAACCCCTAAGGTTTGGCCCTTCTCTGTTTGAGGGGCAAAATCGTCCAAACGAGCTCCATTTCCCACCAAAACTGACAAGCACCCAAGATTTTCTCCACCAATTGAAAGATCTCAATTACTTAGTGTAGACAAAGTCCTAAGACCATCTAAAATTAAATAGAATATAAACACATGCGATTTTTTGAGATCCCCAAAGTAATGAAAATGGAGAAACAAATAGGGATGGAGTGAGTCATTGTTATTGCTAGACTCGCCTCTTTGCCTTCCGCTTTCAGTTCATTAAGCCATGTCTTGGCTTAGATCTGTTGACTGGAGGTTATAGCAGAATGACTGATATACCGTACAGAAAAAGCAAAGGAAATAAGCAGAACTTCACTCATGGAGCATAGAACAGGTGTATCACCTCAACAATACAGTGCGTATCTGGAGGGCAGGACTCCATTTATCCTTAAGAATGTCGAGGCATATCCTTCCCAGCTGCACGACGTTTGCTTTCTTAGCATGAGACTAACGAGACATGAAGAATTGGATGGAAGAGTATAAAACTTGCCTTGTCAATGTTAGGATGGTAAATTTTGGTCAGAAAGCGGACCTGCAACAGGGAAAAGAACAATCAGAAGAAATAAAATTGGGATCAAAATTAAACAATAATCTGAAACCCAACAAGTATTAAAAAACAACAAATTGCTCACTATCTTCCAAGAGACTAGACTATAAGGAGCCTTACAATGAAGAACCAAGTACATGGAGCATAGCAGATTTGATTTGTTTGAACCATACAGTAAAAACTTCAATTGCAATAGCCAATAGAAAAAGGGATCAAAGCTTGAAACATAAGTAAAAACCAGTTTATGCATGGCAGTCATCAAAAATATTTGGTGTGTACTCTATCTCTCAAATCATAGCACACGTTCCAGGACAAAGGGTAATAACTAAAAGTCAAATAGCATTACTTGAGCTCTCAACAAGCAGAGTACATAAAGGCCTCCCCATAAACATAACAAACAACTGCTTGAATGCAAAATTTAAACAGATAGAGAGCTCAACATATATCGATGCATCTACATACCTTGGGAGCCGCCATCGGATATTCTTCAGGCAAAAACAATTCCAACTTGAATACCCCTCCTGAGGAGATGAAGATTTCATGAAGATTAGCATCACAAACCAAAATGAGGTAAATAAAAAGGAGGAACAGATGATTGTATTCTTGAAGCAAGACAATATCGACGAGTCATTGCAAAGAAACAATGTAAGACAGCTGAAACATAAATAAAGCCCTTTCAATGGATGCAGAGTTCCGACTTCAAGTCATTTTACCACAATCACATTAGTTTCTGAACAAATAATATGTCATGAGCAAAAGCATGACAAAATAACTATTTTTCAGCTTTTCTAAATGCAAGTATCATCACAGTGCAAATAGGTGTAATTGTGTAAAGCCAATCAATGCCACCAAGGGTATTCCATCTGAAAAGGAAAAAGCAGAACTGTTTCTTTTTAATACTATTCATGAAACTTCTAAACACATGAAGTCATGAAGTCATGAAGTACTTCTAATTGGCCAGCATGACTAGTTACACCAAGCATGTCAAATAGCCCAAAGGAGGAGAAACTGCATGCAGGCATGATGTTTTTTCAACTTCCAAATCCTAAATTCCCATACAAGATCCTCGTTATAAGTTCTGCATCTTCCTAGCTTGGGTTGGAGAAACCAAATTTCAAAAATCATCAATTCTGGAGTCCCTTAGACAAGAAAATTGGAACAATCTAATTAACAAGAGTCAGCAGTAAACCATAAATATACGCTCAATTTACTACCAAAAGGATGAGTTACATGCAAAAGCCCACCAATTGTACACCTAATGACCTAACTGCAAGTGTGATAAAAATAAGAAACCTAGAGGATAGTTTCTTGGTAAACAATTTCACACACCAGCAAATAAGCTATAGTCTCAAATATCCACACCACCATTATGTGAACAGGTAATGCCATAGGTCCACATTGGATTATCTATAAAATCAAGCCCTGTAAACTGGTAGCTTTAAAAAAAGCATTTAGACTTCTTTCGACTCCCCAGACAAAAAAAAAAACTTCATTAGTATAACCACAAAGACATCCTCCAGCATAATTAACACAGAGAGCATAGCAGAGAAGTCAATGAGATCCCTGGACTAGGCTTATCACCATTCAAGCTTTTTGAGCATCTACCAAAGCCTCTTCCAAGACAGCTTCTCTGAGCCCTCCCTGTCCACTGCCAAATAAAGCTGGCATCCATCCAACCTCAGCAACCAAGCAAAAGTCCTCTTGTATAGCTTCGGGAATAACCCAATCCCGTCATCAAGATCATCTTCCATACGTAAGAACTCTAATTTCTATAATTTAAGTCTGCAAACACTAGCCGACCATTTTGATCCCCTTATATCAACTACATCCTATCCGTTATCATTGACTCCAACTCTAACTTCCTAATATCTAGATCTCCAAAAACAAAAACAAAAATTGTCCACATAACCACTGAGGGGCATTGTCACTCTTCACACCAGTTAAATAAGGATCAACTGATTTGGTAACACTCAAACAATGATCAATCATCTATAATATCGGCATACTGTCATTAAGCAAAACCTAACAATCCACTGGGTTCCCACGGCCTTGACACACAGTATCCTGTAGTTTAGAGAATGTAGTATAAAAGGCTTGATGCTGTAACCCAAAAGAAGTGAGCATAAGATGCAATAATTCCTCGGCAAAGATCAATAAAACATTGAAATTAACAATTCAGATAGTAAATCCGGGTCATAAATGGCGAGCAAGCCAAACATATCCTTGCCCATACACCTATACCATTCAGATCAAATACCAAATCCAACTATGATGGTGCCCAAACAAAAAAAGCGGCAAAAATATAATTTTGACATCTTTCAATCAAAATCTCCAGCAGCAATGAGACTGGCACATAGGAGCATTAGTGAAGCACTGAATAACCTGGGTTTCTTGGGTTCTTTGCTAAAGATGTGAAAATTCATGAGTTTACACAGTTGATCAATGCATACCCTATCGTCCTTGCCACATTTGTATGTGTGAAGTATCGTGATGGATCAAAAAGTGTACCGATAATCTTTCACAAAGAGAACTTCGCATTCCCCTTTTTTCTGTAGTATTCAATTTATCATTTCAAGCACTCAACATACATCGCAAACAGGTCAAGTCACATACAATCACAAAAAAGATTCTGACACCACCCACAAATTTGCAGAATTAACCAAATATCCATCACCAACAACAAAAGGATAAAGAAAGATCGATCCATTCAAGAAGCAACTTGGCACGAACAACATTGTAGTTTCATTACGACAAAGCCTTCCACTCAAAGCCGCAACTCTAGAGAACTAGATATACCTTCATAAGGAGATTGAGACGGACCGAGTATCATCACATTGAAATACCGCATATTATCTTCTGACGGTGAAGCGCTGATTCCTGGTGCTGCATTTACATCACACAATCGATAAAGAATAGTAGGAAAAAAAACATCACCATCTAATAATTTTGAGTCCCAATAAGGCAGCGTTTCCGCTAAACTAAATAGACTCAAAGCCCATATTTTCACAGATTTTTAGGCAGGTCATTCTCCTCACATACATCAACTAAAATACCATTTAGTGGAAACAACTTGACCATTGTCATCAGCCTGTAGTCCAATAATGGAAACGCACCCTAACTCTACAGTAGGTAAAAAACACTAGAATCTCTAATTGTCCTACCATCACAAGATAAAACTACAACTTTTAACGGTTCAACTAACGCCGTGACAGAAAAGTCTTGTATTTCCAGTTCAAATTTCAGTTTTACTCACGAAAAGTCACAAGAACAAATACACAAAGCACGGGATACATAATAACGACAACAAAGCTAGGGGGGGGGGGGGGGGGGGGGAATACCTGGTTCGCTGAGAAGCCGCTGCGTTTCCTGATGCACGAATCAGGTCAATTGAATGATGCACGTACACACACACACACACACACACACACACACACATATATATATATATATATATATATATATATATATAGAGAGAGAGAGAGAGAGAGAGAGAGAGAGAGACAGACAGAGAGAGAGAAACGGAGGAAATTGAGAGAGGGATCGAGGGGTACCTTAATAATCCTTCGAGGCAAATTGCTGTTTGCCATTTGATCAGTTGTCAGGCTTCAGGCCGAAGAGCAGGTGGTTGTTTCGGTATACCACTTTAGAGAGAGAGAGAGAGAGAGGGAGAGGGAGAGAGAGAGAGAAAAGTAGAGAAAAGGCGGAGTTGGGTGGCGAAGGGTTTAACGCTACCTAAAACAACTTCAATTATTTGTGGAAATTTTGCTGCATTTCACAAGTTGTCAAGGGTCTGTTTGGTTCCCAGTACTAAAGGGGGAAAATTCAAGAGGAAAAAAATGGAGAATTTTCTTCTTTGGTTTCGTTTCTAACAATTTATAATAATTTGTTTTCCAATTTGGTTGTTTGGGAGTCAATTACTACATTTTAGCTTATGAATTAGGGATTGTAAAACATAGGTTTTCAGATCATAATGAGTGGCAAAACTAGTTAAATTATGATGTACATTGCACTATTGTTGTGAGAGAATTTAAGAATAATTAGTACTTATAAAGTTCTTTTAATTAAGTTATGGAAAATGCATATACATTATTTGATATATGTGGCAGATACTATTGCGCTCTAGCACTAAATAGCTATCCGTAAGGTGACAAACAATCTCAATAGCACCTATGTTGCAGAAGAGTATGTTTACCAAACCGTCATATTTTTTTTAACAACACCAAATAGCTATTATTTAAGGTCACCTTGCTTTCGCCTATCAAAAAAAAGGTCACCTTGATTTCAAGAAAATGACCCAAATTTGAAGAGTCGTACTATTATATTTAGCTCTCACAAGATTTTTAATTTTTGAAACGGAAATTATTTAGTAGGATACACTTGGGTACAGTAAAAGCATGTTTGGACAAATTATAAAAAAAAAAAAGAGTCAAAGACTTGTGCAGGCACGGTATTAAATGCAAGTACTTGACTCACATACACCCCAAATTTCCTTCTTTTTTTCTCGGTAAAGGTATCTTTAGCATTACAAGCCCAAACACATGTACAAATACTAGAACAAATGAAAACACAAACCCACTCATAGCAGGTCATGCCTCAAATTTCATTTTAATTACTCTACTTTTTCTATTTTTCCACATAACATCGATCCGATAATCCGATAATCCGGATCCGGTAATTCAATACGGATCCGGATCGGATCCGGATCGGATCGGATTAAATCCGTTATCAATCCGAATCCGAACTTTTTTTTTTTTTAAATTTTAATTTTTTTTAAAAAAATAGTAAAATTTTTATTTTGAAAAAAAAAATGTTTAAGAAGTTGTATTTTTATTTTTATTTTTTATTTTTATTTTTTTAATTTTTTTTTCTGAAAATAATTTTTTTTTGAAAAAAAAAAATTGTATTTTTTTGAAAAAAATATTTTTTTTGGCTAAAATTTTGAAGTAAAAAAAGTTCCCGGATCGGATTCGGATTTTCGGATCGGATCCGGATTTTTCAGATTCGGATCCGGATTCTCACTATCGGATTTGAGTCTTATCGGATCCGGATCGGATTGTATCTTATCGGATCCGGATCTGTCGGATCCGGATCGGATCCGGCCCATTGACAGGCCTAGAATCACATGTCTAACTTATTGGAAGTTTGTGCTGTTACATCAATCCAGCATTTCTGAAAAGATCAATCGGCCGCTTTACACCCGCTTTACAGAAAGTGCTTGACAGCATCTCCATTCCAGAACTAAAGAACTAAAGGCATGAAATTAGAATTTCCTTTCATTCTGTTTTCTCTTTCACAAAAGCCATAAGCACAAGGTGTAGGATCGAGGTATCAGTACCACCATCTCCGGATCCCGCGTCCCTGCAGTGAGTTTCCCTGGCTGCCAATTGCAGCCCCTCAAAACGACGTCGTTTTGAGGGCGTTTTGAGAATCACATGTGAGCCCCTCAGGCTCTGACCCAGCCCCACTCCATTCTCTCTCTCTCCAACACCCCTTTGTCATTTTCTGTGTTCTTCTCCAACTTTTCTTCCTCCACCTCACACTTCAACACCATGAAATTTTTTCCGTCTGCTCCAAAGAGGTACATGAGCAACAAATATTACCAAAGAAGAACCAGAACAATCTGCGTAATCAAATTAAACAGTTGATTTGAAGACAAATTACAGATCTAAGTAATGAAAGAAGAAGATAAAAAAAAAAAAAGTAAAGAAAGAAGATCTGACTTCTGAGTAATAGATTTGTATGGATTCAATAAGGAACACAAGACTTCATGGACATAAAACGGGTTCTCTCTCCTTTCACACTTACAAGAATCGAATGCTTCCCTTCTCAAATGAAGTTCTTAGACTCATTTTTTCATGTGAGTTACTGATTCAGAATAAATTTCCCTGGTAAAATCCTTTTGCATGATGAAAAAACTAAATCAGAGATAAGGGAAACGATTTTTCATTATGTAGTACTCCATTAGTGTATTTGTAGTACTCCATTAGTGTATTTTCCATTAGTCCTTGGAGAAGAAAACGAAGAGGAGAGAGAGAATAGGCTGGGTGAGAGAGAGAGAGAGAGAGAGAGGAGAGGGTGGGGCTGGGAGGGCTCACGTGTTGTTTAGCTGTGATTCTCAAATTGCCCCCAAATGCCCTCAAAACGATCAAAACGACGTCGTTTTGAGGGGCTGCAATTGACAGTGAGTTTCCCTCACTGCAGGGACGCGGGATCCTTTATTTCCTTCCATTATGGTATCACACTTATACTGAATTTACTCCTTATATGTAGGATATCTAACTTCTTTCTAAATAAATATATATATATATATGCCCAATGGTTTGAGGCTTGAGCACATCTAGTGATGAAGGGAGATAAATGGAACAACTTCTTATCTATTGAACTAGTTCAAACTACGTATAACAGTGATACTACATTGTCACTCAGAAAATCGTTTCACTAACTCAGAATATTTGTGGCAGCTTGCACGCACCACGACTAGTCAGTGAGAGACCCATCCCTCAGTCCACTAGATGGATCCCAATTAAAGCTGAGGCAAAGCCTCGTATGGGCTGGCCCTACAAGAGTTCATAATACTTGCTAGAGAGGAAGCAAACCCTACCCTTCATGACCACAAGGCCAACCCTTAGGGTTACGCCGTCACTCACACTTGGCACTTGATATTACCCTAACCACTAGAAATAACATCAGCTAGTGAACTCCACAATGAATCAAATGTAACCAACAGATCCAACATCATCTTTTCTTCGCAATTATTGTCACCTTAATCCAAAAGTCTTCCAAGTAGAACTCCTCCTACTTACACTTAAGGGAAATAGCATAACTTCATTACAGAAGAACAAGATACAGCAGATGGTATTAATTGTTCCCAGCAATAAATCAATCATATCAGATAGTCTAATCCAATCGCTGTGGAAACAGTAAAGTCATAACAAATCTAATCACTGAATGTGTATTCCTTCTCATCAGAGGCAGCGTAGTCATCTGCAAGGCAAGCTTCAGGGAAGAGCAGCATAGATGTATGATGTGTAAACTCAGGTAAATCCAATGATACACGAGCGACAGACTTGTCTTGTTCAGGTATTTCGGTGTCAATAGCTTTCTTTTCCTATACACAGAATACATCTGCCGCTTAGAATAGGACTAAATATAAGCCATTACTTCACTTCCATAGCCACGAGAAATTCAATAAGCAAATGTTGAGGAAAATCCTTATTGTCATACGATAAAGCGTGATCAAGAGTAGTTGCAAGTTGAGGCCAACTAAAACCTTTTACATGAGACTGTAACAATTCAACTTTTTTATAGACATTAAGTACCTCTTTACTCAGTCCTTGAATATAGCCAACAAGCAAGATTTGCACCTCTTGCTCACTTATGTGCTCATTGCTTATGTCAAGTAGATGTATGAGCTGCAAAAGACAATGAGAATACCATGAGTATATTCAAACAACAAAAACAAAACCAAAAAAACAAGAGAGAACATTCAGTCTAGCATGTCCATGACTCCATAACAAGAAGAGGGCATAGGTTGGGACGAGATAACAGCATCTTGTGCGTGAGGCTTTCAGGACTAGAAACGAAAGAGTAGAAACAGAAATGTCCTTCATCGTGTAGTAAACCCCGACATGTCATCCTAATGGCACAAACTTTCTTGTCCTTCGGAAATGAATTATGCTACATTTGGTCTCACAAAAAGAGAAGAAAGAAAGAAACAGGGGAGAAAAAAATCTTGTCAGCTTCCTATGTTCTTAAAGTAGAGAGAAAGTTAAGGGATATCATTTGAGATTATTGTTACATGTGCAATCTGTTCTACTAACCTCACATTAGAACTTCCCCTCAATGCCCCTCTTATATGTGTTTAGAAGGAAAATGAAAGTTTTCCTTTAACCCAAATAGAAAAGATTTTCATCTTTCCAATTTCCTTCTACTAGCTTCTAAAAGTAAGTGAAACCATAGTTGTCAAAGGTGCAATGAGGCGCAGGGGTTGCGACTTGGCTCAGCCAAGGCGAGGCGCCTTCAATGAAGTGCAGCCAACGCGCGCCTAGGAGAGAAAAAGACGCGTCTCTTTCACTTTTAATCACAGCCGTAGGATCAAGCTAGGTTAAGTTATTACCTTCACTCTTTCATCTCTCATCAGTCGATCTCATCAGTTGACATCTCCAGTCTCCTGTCGACCTCTCAATCTCTATCATCTCCCATCTCTCAGTCGATCTCTTTCTTCTCTCTGAGAGAATCAATGCCCATTTGACATTTGGTGGATGTTTCTATGTATCTTTTGGACGCTATGCTTTCTAAAACTCATCAGCTTAGCGTTTATTATTTGAAGTATTGTGTATGCTATTTTTCCTATAATTTTTTCCACATAAGTGTGCCTCGCTTCAAAAAGGTGTGCGCGCCTTGTGCCTATTGCCTAGGCCCCAACAGGACATTGCGCTTCAGTGCACCTCTCGCCCTTGACAACTATGGGCGAAACCATGCTTTATTGGATCTCCATGCCTTTAATCCATCAAAGTCTATCAAGCAGGATGAAGTCCAACTTAAAAGAGTTGGACTTTCAGAAAATCCAAATACTGCTTTACAAAACTGATCGCTTTCAAGGGGAACTGTTCAGGGATAATTACTTACAAATTTTCTCTTACACGTGCAGCAACCATAGTCCCATCCAATTCTGGCCACAACTTTGAAGACCTCGTGCGCATCAAATTTCGCCCAACCGAAGAACAGCCCAAAAAGTTGATCCGGAAGAGCAGATTCTTCACTATCTGGATTTTCAATATACTTTCTGAGTAACTTGTAGCATTTATTTTCACGTATGATCAAGAACTACCAAAAAAATGTACACGAAATTCGATGAACCTTTTTTGCGAGATCAATAATATTTATGTCTAAATGCACACAGCACACTGCCATTGCAAGCATCAGGTTACGATTCGATGGTATGTATCTTTTCATGAGATATAAAACCATGTGAAGCACATGCTTACAACCTCAACTATGATGCGTTTTTTGTACATAATGAAACTTTTGAAAAGGAAAACTTATTCTTTAAACCTTCAGATAGACAAAGGAGTCCTTTGCTATTCCAACCCTTCAAATAGAAGGGCTCGTCTATTAGCAATGCCTTATCCACCCCTGCAATCAGCAAATTAAATAGCATCAGACGAGGCAATCCAGAGTCAAGATCAAGAAGTTAGACAAATTTGAAAGATCTATACAGTCATCAAATGGTGGGAGACCCCATAACTCGGGCTGAAGTTCTAGAAGTGAGTGAAGTACAGAATCTGCATTGGAATATTGGTCAGCTGCATTTTGAAGTGACGGAACAGCCACTACCTTCATTCCAGCAGCCTTTGCTGCTTTAACCCCAACCCTATGTAAAGGATAATATGAGTTACTAGGTAAAGCAGTTAAATGTCTCCAAATAAAAGGTGGATACCATGTAGATGCTCCAAAATGAATTGGTTTTTCTCTTTTTTGAACATCAGAAATTTCAGTCATACTGCCAAACAGAACTCAATAAACTACTCTATAAATGTGGATCTTCTCTATGGCAACAAATAGTTCGATAAATTACCTCGCCCCAAAACTGACCTAAATAGAACTGCTAGCAAACTGGCATCATTCTGTAGGGTTTGATCGAGGAAAAATTTTTGTGCCATAAGATTTTAGAAATGTATTTTGCAATGGCTGCCATGGAAGCTACAATGCATGCAAGTTACAAGAATTAAGACTCCTGAAAAATGATGGTTCCACCTGTACTATTCCATGTAGTATGGATATTGATGCGGATGCAAGACACTAAGCAGCTAAGATAATCCTACCACGAGTTCTTCGTGTCACACCTCACTCACATGCTCACATGCAACACAATAACTAGTTACATCCAAGTAACTCAAAACTATAACAGATAAGGACTTGTTGTGGCATTACTTTTGATTAGCCTAGGAAAGAAAAGGGAAAGTAAATGGCACTAATCACAACTCATGGACGCTGGTCATTTCCTTGCATCATACTAACATGTTAGAAGGATCTTCTGAGCACCAAAACCGACTACTTTTCAACTAAAATCACATAGTACCGTGATCGTGAAGGGGATGCAATTTATTACTTGGGAAAAGAAACACAATGGCATTCTGGTTAGCCTTATTGGGACATACACAAAGTACACATATTGCTGCATAATAAGTCGACAATAAATTCTGATAATACAAATGGTTTACAGTGATTTCTGGAAAGTATAAGTTTAAGGTTGACTTACAAGGAATCTTCTATCACAAGGCAGTGAATTGGATCTACTCCCATTTGCTTTGCAGCTTCCAGAAATCTGATGGCCAGTTACATTTTGAGAAGAATATGTTGATACTAAGTAATCATCCTCCGAAAGATAAATAGTGATATTTTTGCTAGGAGAGAAAGAGGGGAAAGTGTTGAGGCCAAAGCCTGAAGCACATAAGGCCTACCAAGTGCATGCGCCTGTGTTTTAAGGATTTACCGTTTTAGTAAAAACTGAAGCATTTTACGTAGAACTAGAATGCATTTTTGTCAGGCATAAATACTCTTAGATTCTTGAGGAAAAAATGCTGTTGAGTTCATTACAATCAATGAGTGGATATCTCCACTATAACAGATGGATTTGGACCTCCAAATTCTACTACTTGAAAATAAAATAAAAATTGCTTAAAATTTCTTCACTTACAGGTCTGGAGAGGGTTTCCCTGCATTGACCTGATCACTTCCAAGAATTACTGCAAAGTGCTCTCTCCAACCTAATGAAATAAGTTGGACAAAACTAAAGTAAATGGAAAAGCTGAACATAAAAATTTTGATGACCAAATGCAACAAATGCAAGACATACAACACAGCTAAATTACAGCACAGCTATCAAACCAAAAAATTACTACCATGGAGGAGAGAGGGATGAGTGGTAAGATCCACAGTTTTGATTCATTTTTCTGTCAAAGAGTTCCACGAAATAAACATAAAACCCAGAATTTGGGAAGCATTCCAACATTCACCATGTAGTTTTTTGCTTAAACAAAAGTTGATAATGGAAGAAGCAATTCAAAGATACTTGCAGATGAGGTTAACAAAACAAGAAAATTTTGAACATGCTAATTTGATGCATTCTCAACCCACTACGGCATCAATCTGGGCAAGCACTAGATTAGAAAATTTTGTGATGATGCACGGAAATTAGTTTTCACAAGGACCATAAAAAAAATGCTCAACCATTCAACAACACAAATGTACTTCTATTAGTAATAGGCGAGGGCCTGTAACACCAACACTCGCACCATTGCCACGTTTATGGGCACCTAACAAAATTCTGAATCTACAAAGCAAACCTTGTCGAAGCATGACTATGCTAACAATACCATAGTGTAATACCAATAAAAAGTCTAAAGAAGAAAATAACTTCAAAGCAACAAGAAAAGGACCTTGTTGGTGAGAGATTTTTGCATCTATGTTTTTCCGCTTCGAGTTCGAAGCAAGTGCGAAAGGAACTCCACGATTATGGAGATGTTGAATAAGACGGTTAGCTCCAGGGAGTGCTTTTGCATGCACCCATCTACAGGAAAGCAGTTGCGTAGTAAGAAACATTTGCAATGCTACTCTAACAATAATCCCATGGTTAAAACCAACTAAAATTAGGGGAGTATGCATTAGTTTAATTAGCATACTAACCTAAAAAACTTAAAGAACATTGAAGCATGTTAAAATTTGTGGATTTTATCTATCAAGAGGTACATGACACAACCACTTTGGATTTGATTTGCATAAAAGTTTTGTATTTACATGTGACAAGAAATAATTAGAGAACAAGTAACTAACTAGGGAATAAGTGGTAAGTTTATCCTGTATCTTTCTGTAGAATCTTAATCAGAAATAGCACCAAAGTGAGCAAAAATGCTTTCTGGAGATCGACATACTACTCATCTTTGGACACATCTAACTACCTAGCTTGTAGTTTGAAACTTCTAAAACTCTTAAAAGACAAAATTTAAAGTAAATTTAAAGTCTCAACCTGGCGAATGCATAAACCAACGGGGCTAACCAGTTACGAAAAACTTGAACCTCGTAAGGCCAGGGTTCGAATCTCCACACCTAGTGTGTGGTTCTATTATCAAAAAAAAAAAGTGTGTGGTTCTCATCCCTTAAGATTTCTCTCTCCCACTTTGTGAGATTCTTTGCAAAGACAGAGTAAAGTACCCAACTTTTTAAACAGATTTGTTCTCTTTCTTTCCACAAGTTCCAAACGCGCCCTAAACCCACCTCAAACTAACAAAATCACCGGTAAAAGTCATATTTCCAAAATCATTTCGTACTATTATTAAATGGTTAGAAAATTACAAGACTATACCATGGAGAGAGAGAGTTCCTCACTCTCTTTCTCTGCACGAGTTTCTTTGCAAAGACAAAGCAAAATAAAGTAACCAACTTTTCCGTAAATATGTTCTTAATATCTTGTCTCACTTTTCCGTAAACTTGTTCTTAATATCTTGTCTCGTTCGTTCCATAAGTTCCAAACACACCCTAAACCGGAATCAAACTAACGAAAATCTCCAGTGAGAGTAAATTTTCCATAACCAACCAATTACTATAAACGATTCAAAACTACAAGACAGAGAGAGAGAGAGAGAGATTACTTTTCCTGGTACAGGGGCATAATTTCTTGGGTATAACAATCAGGTGTGATTGGAAGGTCATAGTCCTTTACAATAGAAATGGCTGACTCATTGTGCATCATTCCCAATCTCTTATCCTCCTTCTCCCTGTCCAAAACCTTCCCATATCTTGCCAAAAACTCCCCCAAAATCCCCTTTGTAGCTTGCTCTGCGCGTGCACGCACACACACAAATCACAAAATGCTTCCAGAAAATAAAATACATTCCAGTAAATAAAATACATACATGTATTGCACATACAAGCCCTGTTGCATGCACAGGAAACAATAATTGGACTGTAACAGGCCAAGATACTTTTCGCGTGTAGTTTTTTATACATTATAGATGGAAATTATCTATCAAGACAAATTTAATTAGTAGTAGTTAAGTTTCTTGATCAGTTAACCATTTTATTTTTTAATATTATTAGGGGAAAAAAGAACATGTTGGAGGTGGCTAATTAACTTACGAGGAAGGAGAAGATGATTGGGAATAGCTTAGTTTTTTAGAATCTAAGAAATAAATTAAGCTTCATTCCGTTGAGATTTTTATTTTTTAAATACTTATTTCCCGGTTTTACTAACCATGTTATTCTCTCACAATACACCACCTTTAATTTAAAAAATATGTACTTATTTGAGTTAACGGAACAGTGTATAGAAATCTAGGAATAGCCTTTTGGAGGTCTTTGAAGCCCTATTACATTTGTATACAACATGGAGATGCATGCATTCATACAAATAGGAACTACCCATTTCAAATATATATATATATAAGACAAGTAGGAATTACAGACCTGTGTTCAAAAGGGTACCATCCAAATCAAGAATCACAGCAGCAATAGGAGCTTCTGAATTCTGGGTTTTGCAATTGAAGTTGTTCATTGGAAAACCCAATTTGGTCTTGTGAATGTGAGAGAAAGAAGGTGGCATTTTAAATAGGATCTTGCCCAAGAATTGATTCCTGATCAGGCAATTGGGTTGGGTGCTTTGGTAGCGTAAGAAGCTCCACAAAGGAGGCAAATTCAGCAAATAGAGAGAGAGAGAGAGAGATTGATTTCCCGCTTTGCTTCTGGTGGTGTACCATGACGTATATAAAAGGCAGGGCATATTCTCATATGCACGATATATATTATTCTAGTGCCTCAATCATACAACACGTGGGTTCCAATTAGGAGTCCTGGACATTAACAGTAATGTTTATAGTCGGATGGTCAACTTGCGCGCACTACGGATAATTTCAGAAATTGATCAAACCATAGAGGTCCCAATGTTTTGAATAATGGTTGGACTAGCTTGCGGCTTGTGCGCACTTTGTATAATTTCAAAATCTGAAAAGAGAAACTGAGTAAACCATAAAGGTTCCAATGTTTTAAATATTTAGCCACCGCAAGACTCAAAGATGCAACCATAAAGGAAAATCACTGGTATTTTCTTCCTCATGCTGTGATACCTACTTTGCCAAACTTTAGGATTTATAGGAGTCCTGGATGCAGGGCCGGTCCACCCCCAAAGGCCCAAGAGGCATGAGCCTTGGGCATTCTAAAAATTCTAAATTTTTTTATGGGCACTCTAATATTTTTACTATTTGGGTTTAAATAGGGCTTTTTTTAAGTCCAATAGAAAAAAATGCCCAATTGAAGGTAATAAGTTAACCCAATGGAATGAAATATTTTTACTACTTGGGTTTGTGTTCATATGTAATGATTTGTAGAACTTTATATTGGTTTGGCTTTTCTCGTATTGTGATAGTTGCTGTAAAAATTGTTAAGTATTAATTCTTTAAGGATATCTTTTTTTAATTAGGCCTTGGACACTAAAAACCCTTGAGCCGGCCCTGCCCGTACATGACAACACATGTGTTCCAAAAAATTTATATTCGATCCCTCAAAAAATTGTAAACCAACTTTCTCCCCTTTTTAAATGAAGAGTCCTACTCCACATTTGCTTCTTCCAAGCGTGGTCCTCGCATGAAAGCAACATAATCTCCATGCTTAAAGGCACGTGACGTCGGAACTTACAGTCTCTTTGAATGGTGAATAAAAAAGGGAAGCCCTTTCTTACCCAATTTCACTGTTTTTTATGAGATTGGGTGAGAAAGGGGTGGAGTCAATTATAAGATTTTATTTTTGTACTTTTCTCTTCATTTTTCACCAACATACTCAATCTAAATAAGTGATTTGGCTAGAAACCACAATCCTATCTTTTTTGTTTCCTCACGAAATCACTCCATCCAAAGGAGCTGTTAACATAGTCTCAATTTAAATAAGTGAACAGTGACTGTTCTACATAACAATTGTAATCTACCATAGCGTCAATAACAATTTCAAGACATTTTCTATTTGATCATGAAGACAACGTTTAATCAGGGATACATTGCCTAGAAATGAGGAGAGAGGGGGATCGATTTACTAGGTGAATATTCTTTGTAGCTCTTATTAAAAAAAAACGCTCATCACAGCTACAACCTTAATGGGCCATTTGCCGACCGAATTAGTTTTTGGTGGATATAGTATGAGGGAGATGATAAAAGAGCATGTATATGAGGGGAAATATATTGTAGATAGTTTGTTTGAGCAATTTATACAATATGGGATATGTATATGAGTATATGCTTGGTTTGTATTTAGCTGATATGAGTAGATGGATATAGAATTACAAAAAAATGTGGTATTTTTGTAAAAAAGCCGAATATTAATGCAGATATAATAAGGATAGGAAGAGGTGAAGTTATTAAATTCAGTTCCAGGCAGATATACAATCGGGGATATTATTTTATTCATCGTCTATATTCGGGTGGCAAACATTTTAGAAAAAACAGGACTCACTTCGGCATGTATTTCCACCTTCAAAATCATTTCTCCACAAAACAGGGGAAGTGTGAAAAACTATTTAACATTTTGGTTTAGCATATAGGATTTGGGCTACAAGAGAACCATTTTTAATTGGCGGATGTTACAAGTAAGATGACTCTTTCAACGAAACAACAGACAGGAAAAGGGTTTTACAGAGACCAAAAAGGAACAAAGAACGTGCGCACAGAGAGGGGGGCGTAAATAAATAAATAAAAATGAGCGAAGTGGATCTTCAAAATCGCGGTAAGAAGAACAGAAATAAACCAATGGCTAAAGCAGGTTACAGAACTTCAAAAGCTTCTGAATCACCAGTTTTCAGCCGAAGTTCAGAACAAACGATGTGAGATCTCACTATGAACAAATAGTCAAAACCACTCGAACTACGCTGGAATCTCGATATTGAGGGGAGAAAGATAAAACGAAGGAGAAATTGGTAAGGAAGTTGAGAAGAATAGATACATGTCCAAAAACATCTTTCTCATGGTACAATATATAGAAAAAATCTTGATTTTCCTTTCGCTTCTCAAAATTCCAAGATCCAAAAAAACAAAAAAGTATGCGTATAAGCTCCAGTGTTTTTGAGTCGGTTCAATCGGAACCACCAGCACAAACAAAAGAAACTTTCCAGAAAATCTGCGCTCATTACAATCACCTATTACGTATGGTATCATCCTACTAACAGCTAGCCAAAGCAATATGGAGTAGGAGAAAGTAAAATACAGGAGCAGTAAAATTCAACATTCGGTAGAAGTACATATGATATATATAAGCTTGATGAATACCAAACAGGAGAAACTCCAACTCATCGTTGGCAAACTGGCTAAACGAAAACCTCTTAAAGCAACCAAAGCAATTCTCCAACTGTCATACCAAGAGGAAAAAGCTCGGGGGATGCAAATCACATTACATCCAGCAATCATGCCTATCATTAAACACAACATAATATGACAACCGAAAAGAGAAAAAAATAAGAAGAAAAAAGAAAAACTATAATAACGGCCCCCCCAGGCCCCAGGGTGTAATGCATCATCCTCTATTGCTGAATACGCACATCAGGTCATCACTGCGGAAAGACAAATTTAATATTAACTGATGAACCCAACAGTGAAATGGGAAACTGAAAGGCTAAGAAATGCAGTTACGCACCTCTGCATCCTCAGCCACACCAGCTTTAGCCTTCTGGGCATCTTCTGTTGCAGAGCAAGGAAGCAAAAGAGTAAAATTGTTAGGAGTCGGGGATTGGAAAGTAAAAGGCTCTTGAGAGAAAAAGTAGTTTAGTTTCATCCCTTTCCTCAATAAACAAATTGTTTGCTATATCACCCAACTATATGTAAAGCGCAGGCTTTGTAAATATAAATTAAATAAAAGGATAATTCTGCCAGTACCATTCACAATAAAGCAAACAATAAGGCAAGGGCCTAATAAGTTGCTTATTTCAGTTTAAACCTCTTCTCTCTTTTTTGGGTGGTTGACAAGTCCAAGGAGTTATTTTTGCGGTCATTACTAAGGAAGAGAGAATATTAGTATGGTTTCTACCCTTGTTCTCTTCCATTGTCACCGTAGCTGAGCATGTGGCTTCTCATTGGCAAGAGGGGTCACAAGGAATTGATAGTGGAGGATGAGAAGCACTTGGAATGGAATAGATGGGAAGTAAAGAGTTTGAAGACAAATTGGGGAAAAAAAATAAAGTACTTGCAAGAGAAAGGAGAAATTAGTAATTGTATTGTAGGGATTTGATAGGGAGATAAATACTATTGGGTAGGGGTGATTTCGTTTCGGTTCGGGGTAAAATTTCCAAAGACCGATTCGGTTCGGTCCAAATATTTCTAGGACCGATCCCAACCGGAGTTGAGTTCGGTTCGGTTGGGGATTTCGGTCCGCCTGAAAATAAAATTTCCATTTAATTTAAAGAATATATATATATATGTAAAATATATATAATATATAGTCGATTGGTTTGGTTCGGTCTGGCAAAAATTTCAGGAAACCGAGACCGAGTCCGAAAAAATTCCGCCATCACCCTGACTGAAAACCGAACAGATCAGTCGGTTTTTTCGGTCCGTCGGGTTTTGTGACACCCCTACCATTGGGAGTCTGGGACTGGCAATTTGAGGAAACAAAATCAAACCCACAAGTACGAGTATTATCTTTCAAGAGATTAGTGTGTGGGTGATATTGAAAAGTCTCTTTAAGTTATAGAAAAACGAGCAAATTCTTCGAAGTCAGCCCCCACTAGTCCCTTAGTATGCCTAGCAAGATAAGATTTCAGACATTAAACGAGAGAAAATGACGGGCACATCAACGTTACTTCTATTCCATAAGTTTAGCAACGTCTTTTTGTAGGTTGATGAATGGCAAAAAGAATATGAAGAGAATCCACAAATATTACTTAGAATATAATACATATCTCCCAATGTGAGCTTCACCACAAAACACATTCTAGCATACTGATCATCTACACAGATCCCTTCGGAGCTCAACAATAAAATGAGGACGGCTGTTTTGTTAAGAAAACCATGGTCTTGAATGGCAAATGTCAATTTCCAACAACTAGCTTGATGTGAACCAACGATTTTCTTTTTTTTGATAAGCATGTGAACCAACAATTTTCTGGGAGACTTTTTTCGGTTGGAAGTAAGTTTTTAATTTTGAGAAAGCAAAACAATACACAGAAAAAAAAACCCACTATTCAGTTAAAACAAATCCATCAAAAACTACCCATCAACTGATACGTTTTGAAAAAGTTCAAAATAACAAATTTTATGTGTTCTTTCCTTCCATTTTTCGTTTATATATTCTCTTTTCTGCCCTACTCTTTCCCTACTGTATGATAATTAGTCACCTACCTCCATCCTCTGGAATGTCAGATGTCCACAAGGTTAGATTGTCCCTAAGGAGCTGCATAATTAAGGTGCTATCTTTGTATGACTCCTCATTCAGATTATCAAGCTCTGAAATGGCTTCATCAAAAGCTTGCTTTGCGAGATGACAAGCCCTGAGAAAGGAAGCTCCACATCAGCTGAGACATAAATACAGGTTTCTACAGCATTCAACCCCAAATAAAACACCCTGCTAACCTTTCAGGTGAATTCAAAATCTCATAATAGAAGACAGAGAAATTCAAAGCCAAACCCAATCGAATGGGATGTGTAGGAGGCAATTCAGCCTCTGCTGTGGTGGTAGCTGCCTGCAATCAGAAGTAAACAGAGAACATAAGTGACAATGTGACACAAACATACTGAGAGAGAGAGAGAGAGAGAGAGAGAGCAATTTTTATGAAATCTACATTCTTGCTTAAAGAAGATAAAACTTTAGCCATTACATAAACTCAAATGATACTCAGAAGGCGCTTTTCTCCTTCTAACTCTAATTTTCAAGTCAACATGTCGATAGAAAATCAACGGACAGTGGATATTCACAACACCACCAAGGAAACAAGTTGCAAGGGAAGTCACTAGACTCACTACGTGATGGAAGGAACAACATCTGGAATCAACTCCAATTTGACAACATAATTAGCATTCAAATATCCAGTGGGTAGGAAGCTATTATCTGGTGGCGAAGTAAGATTGTTTTGAGAAAATGGACGTATACCATTAGAATATTATTCAAAGATCTAGAACAGCTATGTTTCAAAGAGGACATATTTGCCAGAGAAGATAATCTCAGTAAAAAAAATGCACAATAATTTCAGCACGAACTTCTTCATTCACACCATGCAATGGAAATTGGGAAATCAACCCACAACAAAGTACCTCAACAAACAAACACACACTAAAAATGAGATAATAAATGGAGGCAATGAAAGATCGCCTACTTGATATGCTTTCATTGAATGATCAGCAACTTCTTTCCTGTCATTACCAGTCTTAAACTCTGCCAGATACCGATAATAGTCACCTTTCCTACAACCACCAAAAATCCCATGAAACACAAGTAGAAACAACGTATAAAGTAAGGATCCTTTTGATAGGCCGTTAGACACGGAGCTGGACTTAATTTATAGGGTTTGAATGCACCAATTGGAGAAGGAGATATACAATGTCTTGAGATGCGGTGTTGTTATTCCCATCACTACTAGTCAGTCAGCTCATACGATGGGATTATCACCCAGCTTTTAGCCTTGTCAACCAAATGTGAACTAAGCATAAAACATAAATTGCTTACATTTTGTAATAAAACACAGTCGATTCGCCACTGGACGACGAAGGAATGAGATGCTCATCAATCACTCTCATGATATCAGTGCAAATATCGGTGAGCTCTGTTTCAACCTTGTGTCTATACTCCTTGATCCTCTTCGCATTCTGGTCATTACCTCTAGACTCCTCCTTTTGCTCAATTGAAGTCAGAATTCTCCAAGACGCTCTCCGAGCCCCAACCACATTCTTGTACCCAACAGAGAGCAAATTTCTCTCCTCTACGGTCAAATCAATGTCCAGCATTGCAACCTTCTTCATCGAATCAACCATTTCTGTCAAAGTTATAACCAAAACCATATGTAAGGCCATATCCTATCATTACTCTTTTTCCCCAAACGTAGCATAAATTTGGCTAAAAGCTTGATTGGAAACGAATCACTCCAATGGCACTTCACTAAATCTTTGAAAAACCTACCCAACTCATCGCAAAACTCATTTCAAAAATTTTGATGAAAAATTAAATGCTCAAATAGGTGGAAAACTTAGGTTGCCATTACCATAACATTAATTAGGTTAAATATTAGAGATAAGCCAAGGAAGGGTAACACTAAGTTTGGTTGCTGAGAAATTGAGGAAAAGGAGAGTTGATTGTCAATCCTGAAGGTTAGTATTAGTCAACAAAGTCGAGTGACTGAGTGAGATCGCAATCTGAGATTATTATTCTTTCTTTTTTATGTAAGTTAGCTTTTGGAGATATATTTTCTTCCCTTTGTATTTACAATTTCTCAGTAACCAAACAGACCAAAAACAGAATTAAGTGAGAAAGTGCATGGTGAGAGTTGAGATCGAGATCTCAGGAGATATTGGGTTAAGAGAAAGAAATGGTAACCATAAGTACAGTGGAGGTCAAAATATTTTTTTGTTTAGTTGATTTTCGTTCAATTCTCCTTAATCAGAATTCAGAAGTATAGAAGCGTAATTAACCATTACTGCAGTGAATTTTTTCCACTTTAGTCCACTTTCGTTCCAATTCTATGCGTTTGAAATTCTCATTGATCAAATACATAGAATTGGAATTAAGCGAGATAAGTGAAGAGAAAAAGTTCAGATATTGGGATCTAGTGAGGCATCGAGGTTAGCGAGAAAGAAACTAAAATCACTAAATAGACACGAAGTCTACGAACACACTTTTAAAACCCAACTGTGTCCAGAACCATTAGATAGATGTGAATCCATGTGGATCTAACGGTTCCAGACACCGGTGTCCGAAGTTGAGATTTAAAGTTGTTTCTTAGCATTGCTCCTGAATACAAGTATAGTGGAAATCAAAATATCTTCCTTTTTCTATAATTAGTTTACTTTTGGTAAAATTTCTCAGTAATCAAACATATACAAGTGTAATTATGCGGGAGAGGATTGAGATCCACAGAGATACTGGGGTTCAGAACCATTTGTTCAGAGGAGATCGAAACATTTACTTTCAAATTCATGTGATTTCTGCAGAACTTCTAAGTAATCAAACAAATAGCAGTGAAATACAGTGAGCGAAGTTAAGATATAAAGTTCAGATACTGGGATCCAGTGAGTCATATAGGGTTAGAGAGAGAGAGAGAGAAACCCTAACCGTCGTAGCGCTCGGCCTGTTCGGCGAGCTTGGCGATGTAGACGAAGTTCTCGCGCGAAGCCATGGCCGATCTGAGATATTTTTGGATTCCTCTCTCTCTCTCTCTCTCTCTCTCTCTCCGGAGTTGAAGAGTGTCTCTCTCGGGACTGCGATTTTGGAGCAGAGAGAAATGGGTGGACGGATGAGAGCAGAAAGAAAAAGAAAAAGAAATCTTTTCGTTATTGTCTTTGACGTCCTTTGTAGTTTCTGAATATCAAACCGGTACTCTATTTATGTATTTATCTCTGTTTTTTTTTTTTCCCCATTTTTCCTCTTTTCTTACTTTAAAGTCCGAAAGAAAATTATAAAAATGTGGACTGATATTGAAAAATGCTCATATAAGATGACATTTTAGACCCAAAAAAGATAGCTGCTTTGAATTATTTTTGTCATTAGTAAAGTCTTTTTTCTTTTGATCATAAATTTCTACTTCTTAGAATACTTTCATTGAGATGGATGGTTAATCCTACAAATATGAGGCGAATCTAACAAAATTTTAAAAAAAATAAACAAAACACACAAAACAATAAAGATAAAAAATAAAAAAAAAAGTTAGGGAAAATGGGGCCTAAAGGCTAGAAGCCTAGAACGTACGAAAGCGAAAGAGAAATGATGATTTTTTTTTTTCCCCCTTTTACTTTCTTTCATGTGTTTGACTAGGTTGAATTCTTACAAGAATTTTAACATTCTAATTTGCAAAGTACTAAGTTTTCCTTTTCTAAAAAAAAAAGGTACATAAATTTGTACCGACTCAACCATGACCGAGCTAAAAAAAGTAAACTCAAAAGAGAAAAGTGAAAAAAATAAATAAATAAATAAACAATTACTCTAGAACCACATCCATACACACAAGTGTGTGGCCTTCACACACTACTATGGGCTCCACACATACTGCACACTCTACCATGTGAAGCCCACACACATAACACACACTACTATGGGCTCCACACATACTGCACACTCTACCATGTGAAGCCCACACACTTATGTGTGTGGATGTATGTTTCTTTGAATGTGGTTCTAGAATAATTGGAAAAAAAAAATTCATAAGTTTGAAATCATCACTTTTTTGTGGTGAAAATCTTGCATCATTGTTTGTTGGGATTGGAAATACTCTTAGCCCCGCTCCAAAACTTTAAATAAGTACATATTTTTTAAAAATTATTTTTTACAAAGGCAATTTTAAGCTCAAAAATAATATATTTACGCAAATAATTTTTTTAGTAATATGGATCTTGTTTAATAGATCTCATTGAAATCTTTTGAACAGTGAAAAAAAAATTGAAAATTATTTTTTGTTTATATTATTTTTGAGTTTGAAAATGTGAAATAAGCTATTTTTTTAAAAAAGGTTTCTAAAACGGAGCCTTAATACAGCTACAAACAGTGACGTGGTGTGAAGTAACAATACTCGCCGGTAGAAGATTTTTGGAACGGGACCTTAGATATCTTACCAACAGTACTTCCATTTGGCACACCAAAAGTGTTGCTACTTTTTTTTGTTGATATGTATGATGTCATTGTCTCCTTTTTCCCTTTTGGACAAATAAGGTGTTCGGACAAATAAGCGAAAGTGGCTTATTTTTTGTCCTTATTCAAATTTTTTTCGTATCACTTGGCTTATTATCATTTTTTGGGGGTTATTGCATCCTCACGACAAGAGGAATCTAAAAAGTAAAATTTTTTGACCAAAATCCATTTTTTTTTTGAATAAAGACGAAAAAATTAAAATGATAATAAGCCAAGTGATACGAAAAAAATTTGAATAAGGACAAAAAAATAAGCCAAAGTGACTTATTTGTCCGAATAACTGTAAATGAGTATTTTTTATAGGTTTCGTTATACGTACGTGTATATGCATATACTTTAAAAAATACACCTTGGCGAAATGATTAATATAAATCCAAGTGTGACAGTTGTTACCTTATTTTAGATATAGAAAAACCAATCTCGATAATTTTTTTGTGAGAAAATTGAGTTGAGTCAAAGCAATAAGAGAGTTCGGCAAGAAAATAGAGTTTCGTGTAATTTCTTTGTGAGTGTGCGTGTGGAAGTGTTCGTAGCATTGTTGTTTTTTAATTTTCTCTTAGGCAAATTATAGTTATAAATGTGCTGAACAAATATCTTTTTGAACTTTTCTCTTTATTAAATGAACTAAGTCCCATCCGGCATGTCTAAAACTTTATTTAATTCTTAAGAATATTTCGGGGTTGTTTAGATAGATAATCTATTTGAATTATTTTTTTTGTTTTTATTCAAATATTTTTGCACTTGTTGATTTTTCATTTATTTTTTGGTGGACTATTGGTGTTAACAACTTGTAGTTTGCTTAGTTGTAATATTCTTTCCACGATGTGTTCCGACCATTTTTCAATTCCTCGACATCTATCTTAATTTGCTTTCACACATTCATGAACCCTGATGCGCTTCATGAGTGAAAAGCCATTGATCAACATGAACATCAAACACCACCGATGGTGGTAGCCTGGATGGTAAAAGCCTCCTTCATTTTCAGGCAAAACTCACATTCGAGCCTTGTCAGTGGCAAAGGAATAGGGGATTTGTTTCCCTTGTCATCTTGTACTTAGGTGGTGTTGTGGTAACATCTTGTCCTCGCGGACAACAGTTATGGCTCGAACCAAACATTCCGCAGCGGGTAGGAAGCCTCTATAGTCATGCCCAATGAAGATTGCTATGCTGGTCGCCCCACATTTTTTCCCAGTTAAAAAAAAAAAAGATCAACATCAAACCTAATATTATTATTAGAGACACCATTTATTTTTTATTTTCTAAGTATTCATGTTGAGAGAATTAGTTCAAGTGGCTAGAGGGTTTGGGTGGCGACTGATGTAGAGTATGTCTGAGTATGAAGACAAAAAGGTTTCGAGATAGGTGCACTTTAAGATTGTGATTAAATTAGTCCATCGATCCATCTATAAAGAAAACATGGGGATATGAAGAATAACTTCAGGTCCAAATAAATCCCCCATATATATGCATATATCTCTCATACAAGTAGTCTCCAAACTCAAAACACACATTATATACATTGGGTTTTAAATATACATGTATTAACATTTTCTTTTTTTTATTTTGCTTAAAAAAATTTGGAAAATTTGAATTATTTACATATATGTAGCCATAAATACAAAAGAATAGAATCCCTTCCCTTTTTTTATGAAGCTTCAAATATTTTCACAAAGAAAAACGAAAAATTATCAAATATATGGCTTTAAATTGGTCGAGCAAAAATTTCATATAGAGTGTGTGTGTAGAGAGAGAGAGAGAAAGAGAGAGAGGTGTTAGAGACGTCAAATGAGGTATATGTTATCCTTATCTCCAACCAAGGATGTCAAAAGGCATGCCAAGTGAAAGAATTGGCATGTGAAGCAACTCCAATTAAGATGTCAAATTCTTGTGTGTCATTTTACATTTCCTCTCTCATGTCAACGTAGAGCATCTCCAACCATTGACTTCAAATTGGAGATGCCAAACTTTTTTGAAGGCTTATGTGACATTTTGACATCTCCAATATGACATCAAAATCTTCTCTCCAACCCTTATGCCAAATTTTTGCCATTAATGTCAACCCTTATGTCAAACTTAAAAGAAAAAAAAAATAGACGACACTCTTTTGAAATTCAAACGGTTAGATTTTAAAAATTGGCATGCCACTATGTTGATGTGAAAATTGACATATTAAGAGTTACCTTCAATTTCATGTGGAATTGGCATATGGAAATTCAATATGATTGGAAGGCTTGAAGCTGTCAAAAGTAGCCGTTGCATTGTTCACGTCATATTTGACATTTCCCATTGAAGATGCTCTAAACATTTTCTTTCATTGTTTCACTCCAAATTTTTCTAAAATAATAATAAATTTGACATGTGTTGTTGGCAAGGCTGACATGGGAGGATAGGGCAATTTCAAAAACCTGATAGGAGGTTTGTTTGTAAAAAAAATCATAGGGGAGGTGAGTGAAAATTTTAAAAATACTGCAATCATGCTGTTAAACAGATCGATGACCCATTGACCCTTTTGGAAACTACTTTTCACCAGTTTTTCTACTTCCGAATTTTTACTAGCGACCCGTCCACGGCTACAATGATGGAATAGGGGGTTTAGTGGCGGGGTCGCCACGACAACATTTTTAAACAATATAATTATTATATATTAAAAAAACAAATTATTTTTAACTTATATAATTTCGCTACCGATAGAATTTTTTTCTTATTTTTTGTCACATGCTAGTCCTAAATCTACTTCTTTCTTTTTTTTCAACAAAGGAGACCAAAAAATGAAATAATATTAAGGATGAGGTATAATTAAAGAGAAAAAAAACTCCCCACTTTAACTGTAAAACAATTTAACTTAAAAAATTAAAGTTAGTCTTTTTTTGTACTCCATGTGCAAATGATAAACATCATTTACTATAATTTTTGTTATGTTATTTTATTTTTTTCGAGAGTCGATAACTATTAATATTGTAATGCATCTTTTTTATTTTTTTAATATATATTTTGCCACTGCTGGGGTAAAATTTTAATTCCGTTCTTACATGGCTACCGACAAGATTGCACAGACGGTGAACAGATTGGCGCGCGTCCTTTTTGAGCAATGCTACACACAGCAAAAGTGCACAGATTTTGTGCACAGATTTTTTGTGGAACCCACTACGGGTCCCACACAAATAATCCGAGCTGTTCATTAAATATAAAATATTTTTTCAAGGGCCCCCGCCAAAAATCAGCTCAATCCGATACTCATAGGTGCTCGATTCAATCATTTAACTTTTCATTCAAATTTCAGGATAATGAAAAGTTAGATGATTGAATCGAGCACTTATAGGTGTTGGATTAAGCTGATTTTTTGCGGAGGCCCTCGAAAAAATGTTTTACATTTAATGAACGGCTTGGATTATTTGTGTGAGACCCGTAATGGATCCCACAAAAAATCTATGCACTTTGCTGTGTGTGTAACATTTCTGCTTTTTCTGTCTCATACAAAGATTCCAGAAATGCAAATGGGGTCGAGGAAGGAGTAAAAGTCAAGAGAGATAAAGTGGGCTTGAGTTGGTAAAGTTGGGGTCAAATTTTCGGGCAATTTTTGGGTGAAATTTTGAATTGCAAGAGAGGAGGAGGTGGGGCCCTTTACTGGGTTCAGCCAGTGCCACATAGCCAGTGTACAAATGGTGTACACAACCGGTGTACTCATAGGTCATAGCACTTTTGTTTTCGAATCCTGCTACCGGTACAGATTTTTGTGCACAAATTTCGTTGTGGGGTCCACCACGGGTTCCACACAAATCATCCAAGCCGTTCATTAAATGTAAAATATTTTTTCAAGGGTCCCCGTAAAAAATAAGCTCAATCCAATACCTAAAGGTGCTTCATCCAACCATCTAACTTTTCATTCAGATTTTCGGATAATGAAAAGTTATA
This sequence comes from Rhododendron vialii, assembly GCF_030253575.1. Classification (NCBI taxonomy): domain Eukaryota; kingdom Viridiplantae; phylum Streptophyta; class Magnoliopsida; order Ericales; family Ericaceae; genus Rhododendron; species Rhododendron vialii. Next base: position 28,863,939 of record NC_080562.1, on the reverse strand, counting down.
CGATTGGATCGAGTATCTATAGGTATCGGATTGAGATTATTTTTTACGGGGACCCTTGAAAAAATATTTTACATTTAATGAACGGCTCGGATGATTTGTGTGGGACCCGTGGTGGGCCCCACAACAAAATCTGTGCACAATCTGTGCACAGATTGTATGTGTGTATAGCATTTCTGTTTGTTTTCTATCTCGAACAAAGATTTAAATTGTTCATTAATTTTAAAGTATTTTTCAAATGTTCTCATAAAAAATAAGCTCAATTGAACAACTGTAAGTGTTTAATTTAGTGTAGCAATTTTTCACTCCGGACACAAGAATTCTGAATTCTAAACGAAAAATTGATACGTGGAATCAAGCAATTGCAGTTATTCGATCGAGCTAAATTTTCATTGGGCACTTCAAAAAAATATTTTAAAGTTAATGAACCTCTTTGGATCGCTAGTGCAGTACCCGAAAGTGGATCCTGCACGCCGCTCTGTACACCATGGATGCACTTCTCTTAGGTTTTCCTATGGTTTTCGTTTTGAGAGGGGCCAAGCTTCTTGGCTTTCAAAGGAAAGTCCGGATTCAAGTTTATGAAAAAATATCGAATCCTTTTTGATTGTTAACTTAGAGCATCTCCAATCCATACTTCATTTCTTCATTTTGGAGGAAAAATATTCTTCAACTCATCTTCTAAAACTCTTTTCCATTTGGGAGGATGAACTTTGATCCTCTAAATATAGAGGATGAAGGAAAAAATAAAGGATCTCCTCCAAATATGTGTTGGAGTTGAGAAATAGAGTGTTGGGTTGGAGTTGAGATAAATAGTATAATCCTCTAAATCTACTTTTCAAATAAAATAGATTAATTTGATCCTCTAAAATAGAGATTTGGAGGGTGTTAGATTGAAGATGCTCTTACTAATTTTTTAGTATTCTAGCTTATGCATACAATATTGGCAAAAACAAAAGAAAAGCTTATTGTTAATGCCGCTAAGTGGGAGTGGGTATATTGTTCCGGCCCATAATTTTACGAAACAATCTTCTTTTGGATAATTTTTTTTATTGGCAACAATTTATTGAAGAAAACTTGGCAAAGCATACATGAAGTTGGGGGAGGGGAATTAAAAAAAAATGGATGAAAATAAAAAAATAAAAAATTTATTTTGTATAAAGTTTCAGAAACATTTTTACAGTTCATAATATATATATATATATATATATATATGCAGAAATTTAATGGTAATCCGAAAACAATACTCCCTCGGTCCCTTATTTATAGTCCGGTATTCCATTTTGGGTTGTCCCTTAATAAGTGTCCATTTTGTAAAGTTAGTGGGTAAAAGTTGGTGAATTGTCTATTTTGTCCCTAAAAGTAGATTCCATTTTAAAAAGTAAGTGCGTAAAAGTGTAATGATGATGGGTAAGTTGGGAAAGTGGAGGAAAAAGTTGATGTGAAAGGTATAATGATGATGTCTTTTTAATAAGTTAAAATTACGAAGCAAGACACTTAAAAAGGGACGGAGGGAGTACATGTTTATGAAGAAAAATAGTAATACATTGATTAAAAAAGCATAGTATAATAAATGCTTTTACCAAAAGAAAAAAGGAAAAGAAAAGAAAAACATGTCACCCAATCACATAACGGAGCACCCGTGAGGATTTTCATCACTGAAAGCAGAGCCTGTTTGATGTCCAAACAGTGTGGGATGGCTAGAGACGTGATTATTATTACTCCGGTTATGGCCGTAGTCGTGTTCGTATCCGTGCTTATAGTAGTTGTAAGAAGATGACAGCGGCTGCGGAGCGTAGTGGGTGGTGGTGGAGCCACCGTGATGGTGCTGATGATAGTAGTGGTCTGTGAAGTTATTATCGTAGTGATGATCAGGGTGGTTCAGGAATTGCCATAACTCCGCCCTCCGACCGGTGCATCTTCGAACTGTCTTGAGTACTTTCTTCTTGTCCGCCCATCCGGTGACCGTCACCTTCTGCATTCCCATGTCGATATCTACGTCTTCCACTCCTGAATGCAAAAAGGTAGACATTAGATAACTCTAATTAGTTTAGTACTAACAATGAAATTACGTACTCGGGTGCAACTCATGCTTGGCTTAATTATTAAAGCTCGTATGAGATCAGGTTCTAATGGAAATAGCTAAACTTAAACCTTGTGTATATATATTTAAGCTAAAGTTATAGTCTTGGGTAATCAAGTAATTAATTAACCCCTGCATATATATTTTTTCTAGACTTTGTCTAATTTTCCTCTTCTAACTTGAATAATCCTCTACTCGACCGTTCTACTCGATTGTTTTTTCACCGTAACCAAGACTTGTTTCTTATGCAGTATATAGGAGGACAAGAATAACTGTTCACATAATTTATACTGAATGATCGATCGATGCTACCGATTAAAACAAGAAAAATTCAAATCAATAGCATCATTCGGTTTAAATCAAATTATGTGAATAGTTGTTAAAATAACACGGTTCTTGGGTTCCATCTAATTTGATTTTCCTGAAAAGGAAAAAAAAAAAAACTGGATAAAACACCATTATTTTTTTTCATATAACAAACACGTACATAAAGCAAAGTGAGATGGGGAATAATAAGGCATGATCAGGTAGGTAGGTACCTTTGAGTTTCTGAAGGGATTTCCTAATCTTGCTCACGCATCCAGCGCAATCCATGTGAACACGCATCTCAATAGTCTACACATGCAACAAATTTAAGCAATTGATCATTTACGGTATTTTCATTTGGTGATTCTATGCATGTGATCTAATTTTGGCGCCCGATGCAAATAAACGAAACTTGTATTGTTGTAAAAAAACGAAACAACAAAAGGATAACATTGGAAAATTATAAAGCTTGGAAAGTGTTAACATTCATCGGCTCACATGGTATTAAATTATGTTAAACATTCATCGGCTTACGTGGAGCCTATAGATGTTAACAGAAATAGCTTCAAAGAGTATAGACACTCTTGTAGCGCCGTTAAAAAAGTCAAATCTCCCCCTCAATCTCCCAATATTACAAAAATCCAAAAATAACGGGAGAAAAGTAACAGAAAAATTAATAGTGAGAGATCGACAATGAAACGATAATACAGAGAGAGAGAGAGAGAGAGAGAGAGAGAGTTACCGTCATATTTCTTCTTTCTTGTAACCTTAGAAATTTGTGGAGGTTTACTCCTTGATGGATGAAAGCAGCTGCTTTTATTGATCTATAGCTAGCAAATTGTCGAGGTTTAGGCAAAATGAACAAATGATCGATGAGTCCCTTTTCTTTAAATTTTATGTCCTGTGTGATCTCTTATATAGACCTTAATTATAGGGGGCACTCCCTCCAGCTCGTCTAGCTAGGTGTATGCGATATGTACCTTCCAACTTAATTTAGTAGTAACATTTAAGGAAATAGTCCCCCACCGACTATTTCTAGCTCTTTCATGTGTCTTTGGCTAGAAGCTAGCTAGAGATGAGGTCCCTTGTAAAGGGAAAAGAGAGCTAGATCGAGAGAGACTACTTCACTTGCAAATTATGAGGTATTTAATTTATGGGCATCCACACCCATGTTAGCTATGTCTCCTCCGGCAATTTAGAGCTTCCATCGCGGCCTCGATAGATCGATCGAGTTGACTTCTTGCACAAAGCAATAGCTATATATAATTTATGTACAAAGATCGATCCACGAATAGGGAACTTAATTATTTACGTCTTCTGAAAACATTAACATTATTAAATTCTTTAGTTCCGGAATATTAGTTAAGTACACATGCATGCACCGCGCGATCGATTGTCCTCGGTATTGGCATTCATGGGAGGAAATAAGTTGACTGTGAATATGTTTTAAAGAGTAAAACTTTGAATTAAATGGGCTACGTACTAGCGTTAGAAACTACTACTATAGGGAGTAATTAATTAGTTGAGTTTTGGCTTTTGGGAATATGATAATGTAACTTATGTAAGGGAGAATTGATAGGACCATTGGAGTGATATTCATGAATAAATCACTTTGTGCAAAAAGGGGCTACAAAGTGGTACACCCGCCGGCCACCGAAATGCTACAGACTCCAGGCCGGTTTGTTAGGAGCAGGGCAAGTTTTGGGCATATGCTGAATATGCGGCCGCATCAGACTCCTAAATTTTGTCTATTTTTATGGGCCCCTAAATAAATATGCCATTGTATTATATATATAGATATAAAATTAGTAGAAAAATGTTAGGCCCCAATTTTAATGGATCGAAGTTCAATACAAAAGGCCCAAAATATAATGGTAAAAGATGTACTAATATATATCGTTTGTGGGTTATATTTTGTATAATAAGAATAGTATTTTTATCTTAATCTCTTTAAAGAATACAAACCTTGCCCTCACTTATGCTCTCTAATGAAAAAGATATGGTGGCTAAATTTTATTAAGAGAGCTTAATTACTGCTTTTGCCGCGAAAAATGCATGAAGAGTGATGTTTAAGTAATATATTTCGAATTAATGAAATGATTATCTAGCTTTTTGTTATTATTGTTTTGGAGACTTGTAGCATTTTCTTTAAAATATGTTTTAAAAATTTAATTTTTATTTGTGAGTTATATAAAGGGCCTCATTTGAAAAAGTTCACGTCGGGCTCCAGAAGACTTAGAGCCGGCTTTGGGGGACAGTGGTTGGTAGTGGAGGGAATGAGAGAAGGAAGAAGTGTGCATGCATCTTTGCTAGTGGGGGAAGGAAGGGGGAGAAGCGAGGGGGGAAAGCTTATCCCCTTGACTCATTTTGTCAGGTGCAGATAAGGTTTTGAGTAAACAAGAAAAAATGATGGTTAAAATGTGAATATGTTATAATTAAGGGGTAGTTAAGATGTGGGTAAACTTATACTTGGTTTGAATAGTAGTTTATATGAGTGGATAAAATTGGGTAATGTGATAAATTACCCGATTACCTTCATTAAATCATTGCATTGAGTATGAAAAAAAAGTTGAGGGGTAATTCGGCTCTTTTCCCACCCAGATTAGCTATTGCCACCACATTTTTGGCAACTTCAGTTGGAGTTGCTCTTTAAGGGGTGTTTTGGCTAAATAATTGAACCAAATTATTTTTTTTGTCCTTATTCAAAATTTTCTTGCATTTGCTAATTTTGAATTTATCTTTTTGTGAATTATTAATTTGTAACGACGAGAGAAATTTAAAAAGTAAAGAATTATGAACCACAAATAAAACCGTATTGCTTAAGGACTTCTCCATTATGTTCATTTGACTGTATTCGTTTTTGGGTCTTTAAAACCAATCTCTCCATTTGTACATGGTTTCCAGTTAGTATTACTCTCATTTTGTCCATCTCTTTGTCACCCCAAAGCCTCCGTTAAAACCCAAACCAAACAATTTGCGAAATGGGCTCGACGGCCTCTCTACAACTCGCCGTTGCCCTGGGCCTTGAGTTTGGCATTAGTTCATTCTGTAACCAGCACTCGTTGCCTTGCCTTGACAAAATCTTCTCTGATAAAGCATTCGTGGTTGAATACCAACCAACACAAACCAAATCAACGGCCAAAAAAAATCATCCCACAGATATTTCTAAATTCTTTGAAACTAAACAACATTGCGGAACCCAAATTGGAACGGATCCTCTCCATTCCATGTTTTTAGATCAGAGGAGATAGTTATAGTCTGATCCGTTTAGTAATGCAATCAATAGTTCCAATCTGTTTAAAGACCATTTGCTAGAAGAATTGATTTCTTTAGAGGTTTCTTGAGTAAATTTGAACCATTGATTTTTTTAGAGTAGTGCTACATGTACCGACCTCCCCGGTACCGAAATCGTACCGCCGGCCGCCGGTGGGCCGTCTCCGGCCACCGGACGGCCGATCCGAGCCGTCCAAAAATTTTAAAAAAAAAAAACGAGGGGGCCTACGCGGGAATCAACGGCATCCGAGGTGTGTAAGGTGCTTGATCCGAGCACCCTTTTTTCGTGTATATATGTATATTCGCGGGAATATACATATATACACGAAAAAAGGGTGCTCGGATCAAGAACCTTACACACCTCGGATACCGTTGATTCTCGCGTAGGCCCCCTCGTTTTTTTTTTTTTTAATTTTTGGACGGCTCGGATCGGCCGTCCGGTGGCCGGAGACGGCCCACCGGCGGCCGGCGGTACGATTTCGGTACCGGGAGGTCGGTACCAATATCATTTCTGATTTTTTTAATATATGATCCAAATTTGAATTGTTTCATCCGGTTCAAAATTTGGACGGGGAGGATGCCATCCTAGCTCAAATTCTATAACCACCCAATCCAAAAAAAATCAGTAGCAACAACAGAAAATGGGAGTAATTCTGAACTGCATCTACATTCCAACCACACCCACCTCCACTACCACCACCACAAACACACCCTTATCCCAAGACCCTTCAACAACAACTCCACCGACCAAAATCCTACTGCCGAAGAAGAAGCCTCAGAAATGGTCCACCGGAATGGCCCCAGGCGACTACGGCGGCCCGCCCACGACGACCAAGCTCAGAAAGTACTGGGGCGGCGAGGGAGAGGACCCACTCACTTCCGATGAGTATATATGGAACAAAGACTTTATGGGTCACATGAAACGGGTTATTCAGGACCCTTCTGAAGTTCCCTCATTTCCTCCTGTTAAGGTTCGTTCCTGTTGAATGTTGCTTGATTTGGTGTCAGTGGTGTTTTTTGATGGTTGGTTGGTTTGGAAATGAAATGGGTTTTGCCTGTTTAGTGACCAGTGATTATGCTTACTGCAAGGATGGCCAATTATCTTTATTCTTCGAAATTGTTTCTAATAATTGGGTCTCCAGCCTTGTTTTCGCGCACCTTGACTAATTGGGCCATGGAATTACCGACTGGGCAAACTAGCCCAACATTTAGAATGTTTTGCTTTCATGGGGTTCGACCTTGCAACCTTCCACAATGGAGGCAAGCCCTTTCTTGCTATCAAGAATGGCCAATTATATCCACTGGGGATAAGAAATATTCCAAAAAGTAAGAGAAATTCAAAAGAGGGGTGTGAAACTATTTTCTTTTTCAAATCTTATACTCCTAGGTTTGTGAAATGAGTTTGGGAAGGCTGGGGAAGGGGGTGCCCAATCAAGGGAAGCAAGTCCAATCTAATAGTTTCCTGTTTGTTGCTGACTGATGGTTCAGAGTGTAGAGTTTAGTTATGGAACTGTTTTCTTGGTATGATTATATCAGTTCAGCAGTTATCATGCTTGTTGGATGACAATGTTTGGAAGCAGTAGAGGTCCATTAGGATTTTTCCTTTTTCTAATCCTTGCTGTGGTTTTGTTGTGTTGTCTTGATGTAGCTTCTTTTTTTTTTTTTTCAATTATGAGAACTCATGGGTGTTATGTGAACAGGAAGAGTCTGCTGGTTTTCTTAGTTTGACCAGAGTTATGAGCCTTGATAAGTATGTTCTCATTTCTCTTGCTAGATTTAATTAGTTCGTTTGGAAAGTGTTTTTGTTTTCTCTCTAACCCCCTAATACCACATGCAATATGAGCATGCAGTTTGAAAATTGATTTGAGCAAAGAGCTGACATCGCCATCTAAACCTGTTGTAGAGGAAGGAGTTGAGGCAGTTCAAGTACGTTCAACTGTTACTTCTTCATTGCTTTTGTTTCTATAGTTCATTTTATTCTTCTTTACTAGTTGAGAATCATATCATTGTCAGGCTAGTGACAGTACATTACAAAAATGGAAACCAGCACCAACGCGGCGCGAGCAAGAGAAGTGGAATAGAGCCACTAAGGCTGCAACCGGAGGGAGTGTGAGTATTTTCCTGATTGGATAATCAGTCTAACAAATGCTATTATCTTTGCTAAACGTCCTCTTGGCTGGGGTGCTATTTTCATTAGCTAAAACCTATGGCAAGTATGTTTTTGAGTTCGGTGTCTTCCTTGATCTCTGTACTGTAGGATGTGATGATTCGGGAAGTAAGGCGACCTCGAGGAGACCCAAAAGTATTGGCTGCTCAGTCAAGGGAACAATACTTTAAGGTACGGATAGGGCTTTTGGATCTATAAATGTTGGTGACCTTTTGTGTACTATTAATCAGATCTTTTCATGATTAGTTTTCCTGCCTTACAAAATCGCTTGTGCAGTTGAAGAAGAGGTTGCAGTTCCTCACCCTGGGAGTTGGTGGTCTGGGTCTAGTCTCAGCTTATGTTTCTTATTCTCCTGAAATTACAGTGAGGTAAATATCGTAGATGTGCTGTTATTCCAAATTTTCCTTGCTGATTTTTTTTAATACTTTTAATCCTTACCTGTTGGAATGAAGTGGTGTTCCAATTATGCGCTTATTAAGTTGGTTGATGGAGGCTGCACATCTACTGTAAAAGCAATGCTATTTGCAGATGTGCAATATCATTTTCAAGTTCCTTTTTTTTACCCTGTTTGCGTTTGAGACCATTTGTTCTTTTATCCTGCCTTTTCTTGTCCAAATTGTCTATTCATTCCTTCGTTTTGTTTAATACAGTGTTATTTCTATTTCAAAGGTCCTTATTGTGGTTTGTACACGCCCTGTAAGTTAGATTGAGAGTTGATGGTTTGTTATTGACAGAAGGGTATCTAAAGATCATTTTATGTACGATAGGATATTAGGATTGATTTTTGTGTTATTTCAATGTGTGCAGCTATGGTGCGGGGTTGCTTGGTTCTTTGGTTTATATGCGTATGCTTGGGAGTAGTATTGATTCCATGGCTGGTGGAGCCAGTGGGGTCCTCAAGTAAGCAATTCATTCTTCCTCTTGACAGCAAGATTTTAGCCGATGGCATGTGATTTTTGTAAAGCTACTGAGTGCGTTACTCTACATCCCAATTTTATACTTTAAGTTAGGAATCAAACAGTCATTGTACTCTATGATTATAACCACCTTAAAGTTAGTGGATAAAGTCAAAGTCTTGCTAGACTCTATTTGGAATGGATAAAATGATGTCCATTTTGATATCAGAATTTTGTGGATTTTCACAATTTCCTTTGCATCAAGCCTATTCAATGTCCATCCCTCTTGGGATCAATCTGATCTACCCTTTTCAATCTTCACAAATGTAGTGGAAGTCAACCATGTGGGATTTTCCTATCATTGCATCTCATACATTCAACCCTACACTAGTCAGTAAGAAGATGAATGGTTTTTGTAATTGGACGAAGAATGAATGTTTAAGCAGGACGGACATAAGTTTTTTTTAGTGGTTTGGCTACTTGCCTACGTCCACTACCGGCATTCTTAAAGCCACTTAGAAAGCCACAGAACCAACAAAGAGTTATTAAATTTACCGCAAACCTTTACAATCCACTGAAAGGGTTTTTATCTTTTACCCACAACTGTAGTTCATGCAAATAGAAGCACTGAATTTTTAACTTCTGTCAATGCCTCAAACCTAGCACAAACATCCCTCCCATGTCTAGTAGCGCCATGAGACATATGTGCAAGTTTGTGATGGCAAAAAGTGCAACTTAGTACTACCCAAAGACAAGTTGAGAATATTCCTCCATATGAGGTTTAGCAAGCTGATTCCTTTAGATGTAGCTACACCCCTTTAATGGAGGTAACCCAATATGATGAAGACTCTTTGAAATGTGAAAGGAGAGACCAAATGAATAAGAACAGAGCTCTCAAACTTCTGAGACTTGAGAGAAAAATTAGGGCTGTGTTATAGGTATCTTAGTGACCAACAAGACGGAAGAAATTATGACATGAACATTGCAACAGGAACCGGCAGATTTTTGGAATGCATATATTCATGTGCTTGTGTTTTAAATGTGAAACAGTATACAATTGTTTATCCACCTTCTCCAGCTTAATTCAATGGAAGATAGATTCTTTGCACAGCTTATAAAAAGGAAAATGAAGTTCATGGATCAATAAAGAATAGACCTACATCCCAGAAAATTCTTGACAGTATTTTTTTAACAGAAGCTAAAATACATTCGGCTGCAATTTTGTTGTAGATACTCAAGGCAAAGCTAAATTGACACCCTTGAATTGGCCTTTTTGTACAACAATTGTGTGCACAATCTGATTTTGAACTACTAGATTTCATTTGTACAGATCTGGGGTTCTGTATTATCTTTTTGGCCTTAAATATCTTGAAGTCATAGACGACACTTTTTGGTTTTCAATAATTTAGCAGTCTGGCATATGCTTTATTGCAGGGGAGCAATTGCGCAACCAAGACTACTGATTCCTGTTGTGTTGGTCATGGTCTATAACCGGTGGAACGGGTAAAGCCCTTAAACTTGCATGCTTTCTGCAATATGCTGCTTCGTTGTTCCCACCACTGGCTGTTTCTATGCAAATAGCCAAATAACCATAGATTCATTCTGTTACTTCTGTCTTCCTTGACTTTCTTGTTTGCCTTTTCCCCTTTGTCGATCCTATTTTGCTATATTCTGAGCCCATTTGATTGGGCTGATTAGACATGGATTCAACTATAAATCCACAGGGACTGCATTTTAATGCAACAGTTAGAGGAGAGATAACATATCCATTGGACAAACAATCCCAGAAAACATGAGATGTACAATACCTTGTGATATGAGGTTTTAGTAATCCCCTCACTATTAGTATGGTGGGATTGCTTAACATATGGGCTTGCATTCCTCGTTGTTAATGTTGTTCATCTCTTTTTTCATTTCATATCAAATTTCACTCCCTTGTGCATTTTTTGATCCATAGTTCACTTTTAGCAATAGTTGCCATCTGCAGCCTTGATTTCAAAATATGGTTTCTCTAATTTTATCTGGGTAGCAGAAAAGAAAAGAATTGAATTTCTGCATTCTTATACTGAAGAGTTTGTGATCCGCTTTGCCACAAGGTTGAGTCACTAGATATCTCATGCTGTACTCAACAATTTAGTGATATTGTCGTAAGGTATTGACATCAGGTTTTGGAAAATAAGTGTCGTGTAACCCACGCCTTCTGAATTTGATCATACTTCGGGTTCCCAAAACTGGCTTGCTATTTATATTCATGCATGCATGCATCACTATAAACTGGAATGGTTTGCTGAGAAAGTTGCACACCCCCTCCCCCTCATCCTTTTCGAACGATTGGCCTGGTGGTTGAGGCCTTCCCTTTCCAGGCATGATGCCTTGTTTCAAGTCTTACTGCTGCAAACTGCCGCTTCGACTTTTTGCTTGGGAAAGCTATCCTGAAATTTGTGTCTAAAACTCAACTTTTGAGTAGCTATCGTTTTCAGCTTTTTTGCGCAAAACCTGAAAGGTAATACTAAACACTACATAGTACAACTGCTTACACATGGGAGTGAGTTCAGGTGTGCTTTTTATCTGGTTCCTAGCCTCTGAGAAGCTGTGTTTCGTGCAGGATACTTGTTCCAGAGTATGGATTCATGCAACTACAATTGATACCAATGCTAGTGGGGTTCTTCACATACAAGATTGCCACATTTATCCAAGCTATTGAGGAGGCTTTGCCTGTAGTTGGGGAAAAGACTCAAGACTAGAGGTAGTGTACAAGCAGTTATTTTCATTTTTCTGATGTCTATATGTCTCAACAGTTGCCAATCAAAGTGGTTAAATTTAGCATGTAAAGGCTTGAATACTTTCCAGAACGACTTGTAGGTCAAATGACCATACCTTGTCTGCTGTGTAACAACTCCCGGTGAAATCGATCCATTGCTTAAACAGTTTGAGTTTATTGAAAACGTATGCTAATTGGTGAAATTCTATCAAACAATATGCTAAATGGTGAAATTGAATCCAAATAGTTGGTGAACCTGAGTGGATTATTGAATGAACTTTTATGTTGAGAACCGATCTGAGATTTTCTTTTGCATGTAATTGGAAGTTGTTTATGAAGGGCTCTATAAACTAAAAATTTCAATTCCCAGGTAACTTAATTCACGATCCACAAAGTCACTGTTCACTGTTTGGGCCTCAGGATAAAACCATGCTGGGGGATGGCTTTGGAAGTCGGAATCGTGAAAATATTGTGGAACTAAAAATCCCTGCCAAAGTGGGGCAATGCTAATTGCTAAGTTTGGCAAGCTATCTCTAGGAGAACTCAATGAATATAAGATATGCACGCTTATCATGAAGATCATCTCTCTCTCTCTCTCTCTCTCTCCACAAATCCCTGTTCTTGGTGCATAAGAATAGTGTATAATAGGCTCCTTGACCATTATTACTATCATTTTCTTAGCAAAAAAACAGTTGAGATTTGTGGGACGTAATGTTGCCTTCTAGTTTTTTTGGGCATGAGACAGAACTTCATAGATATTTCAGAACATTGTAGATTTCCAGTACATAAACATAGAGAGAAGAGCACACAGACAGAATATGACCAACCGGCTAGGGCGAAAAGAGGATTAAAGAGTAATCCCATGTAGTATTTGCTACTGATACACGACGGCTGGACCAACTGCCCAGTTCTCCTAAACCCGGATTGCCCAACTCATATATGTTCTAGACCCATAAGGGATTTTCTCGACCCAAATGGAGCCCGACCTATCCCAACGCTCCAACTCAACTGATAATCGTGAGGACTTGTTTTAGATCAGAGGACCCAAAAACCAGCACTGCTCTTTGTCTACATATAAGAGCATCTGTTGTGAGTTTAGTAGCGTTGAGTTCACCCTATGGAACCTCCAGAGTGCCTAAGATGTGAGCATACATTTTGAAAGGTCTACTCAAAGGTGGAAATAATATTTCCTACATTTCCCCTCACGCAGCACGGAATGGAAATAGAGGGTTAATAAATCAAAAAATTTAAGACAAAATTCCCATATAATGGGCTGTGCATTCAAAGTATCAACCATTTATGCGAATCGTAACCCAATAAACAACAATGAACTTCGAAAGATCGTGAAGATAGTCTATGAAAGGGCCAATTCGTGAGGATCAGATTTCCTGGTTTAATTCCTTTCAGTCTGACTCTTCCTGTATCAACAAGAAGTAAATACAATCACTATGCTTTGTCTTGGGGAAATGCTAGCTAAGCCCCTTCAAATCAAACGGCTTTTTCTTTTCCTTTTAGGAATGGCAAGAACCTCATATAACGTAGGTTAGAGCAACTCTAATGGTGGGCCATTTTGGCTTAAGCCATTTCCATTAAATGGCGATGAATAGTGTCATTTGGCCAAAAAATGACACTGGTAGGACCAATGGTGCATTGTCATTTGCAGAGCCATTTTTTTTAATTATTCCCCTTGTATCTTTTTCTTAACTAACTTTCACCATCTACCCTTCTCTATCTACCATCTCTCATCTCTACAAACAAAAAACTCTAAAACATGTTTCTTCTGAATATACTACTATTAACATTCTATTATTCTCTATAATGAATAAGTTAAAAAATAATTCTCGCAGAAGAAATTTTTGCATCTTCATCTTCATCGCATGAAGATGAGGCGACGATTATCACATGACACACACGCACAATTTTGCCGGGAAGAAGAGAGAGGGAAGGACTGTTGGTTGGTTTTGGATGATGTGGCAAAAATGACCTAGCCATTTTGGGTGAAAATGACTGGAAATGGCCCGGCCATTTTTTGGCAGCACAAATGGCCACCTATTGGGGTATGATTTTTTGTTAATTTTGACATTTTTTGCGAATGGCTTGAGCCATTTGTTTGTCATTGAACTTGATCTTAGAATGTTAGTAAATAGAAGCAAATACTCGAACTCAAGACCTTAATAAACATAGAACAAACTCCTAACCAACTGGACCAGTTTGCAAATTCTATCAAACGACCTTTAACCCCAAGTTAAACTCAAGGCTCAGTCCTGGACTCGACTCAAATCTGCCAGTAGAAAAATGTACTCTGTTCATATATTAGTTGTGTCAGATTGGGGACAGATACGTCCTGCAAAATGTTGTGTACAAAATTGAGAGTTTTACAGAGCAAAGGCAAAACACTCACCAAACTCATGACATGTCTTATTCTTATTATTACCCACAAAAGCCAACAGCAGAGTGGCCCCCTGTTCTTGTCCAATCATTTGAATTAAAACAGGTTTTGTCTCCTGCAGGGGACAACAAACCATTCCATGCTAATATGGTAGTAAAAAAAAATTTTGGGAACTGGCTGACGGGTTTGCTTCTTAAACAATTGATCAATGTTTGGTTTTTAGGGTAAAAGACAACAAGAAATTATAATTTATTGTGAATTCTCTAGTTCCGGCGTGACCTGTCTTTGACCAGACTAGGGAATGAGTTAGTTAAGCTACACATAAATTAATCCGAACACCCTTCACCGTCGAAATATAAAAGATTTGTGGGGTATTAGGGTTTGGGTCACTTGAAACTTAGAAGCATAGGGCCAAAGAGAAAATATTCTCAAGGACAATACCAATCGATTCTTGTGAAAGCAATTTTAATCAAAGAGCCAAGAAAATGAGCATATGGGGGTGTGACAACCTGTGTTTGTCGCTTTATTAGTTGGTAAATAAGATGCCCAAAAAAAAAAAAAAAACCCTTATGCAATGTTGCCATGGGCTCCATTGTTTTTAGTAGCTCATGGAACAATACTAATACTAACATAAGTTTTAAGAACCTCCACATGATTGAAATGGGATTTCATTAACAAAAAGTGGCTTGTATATATAGCAATTCTTCGTTCAACAATTTTCTGTTGTTCGATTACGGTTGAGGTGTTACCTCATTACCTAAATCTTCGGCTTAAAAATATAATATTGAGGATGCGAAATTGGAGCGATATGCTATATTGACAGCTATCGTTACAGTTTACTGGGATCGTAAAACATCCATTCTCGTAATTGGTCAAAGAACTCTATCAAAACGTTAGGGAGGCTTGTTTTCGCCGCATTCATTATGCAGCATAGAAAGTGCTTAGAATGCCTTCTGGTAACAATATAGTGATGTAACAAGTGATTATTGTGAATTAGGCCATTGTTGATCATGGCAGTTGAGATGTGCTTTTTCATTTCTTGTTGTTATTAGAGAAGCGAAGTTGGAGAGATTTCATATCCTAGAGAGCTATTGTCACACCTTGGTGGATTTAGACTTGTGAAAAAAAAGGTCATGAAGGTACGTCTTTAACGCGTTTAGTGCGCAATAGAAGAGTGCTTAGGATGCTTTCCGATGAAGCTTAATTATTTTGTAAGGAGTATATCGGTCATCGGTGTAAATTACATCATTGAATAGTGGACTATGACAAAAAAATAATGGTAGACAAGGTAGGTTATCACATCAATGGATCTAATTGAGTTTTTACCTCATCGGCAAACTTTTGCTTGTCAGAGTAGTTGGAGATGTGAAGTTGGAGATCGATATCATTTCTGGACAGCTATTTTGCTAAAACTATGCGACAAATATCCTTAAAAAAATACCAGAAATGATTACTTTTCACACGTTCATACGCATCATAGAGAGTGCCTAGGATGCTTTTCGATTCAAGAAAAACATGTATTCATTTGTATTTTTTTTTTACACTTTTTAATACATATTCACACATTTGTTATTGTCAGCTCATTAGTCTGATTTTAGAATTTTCCACATACTAATTCTTGAATGTGTAAAAAGCTACCTTAAGGAATTAAGTTGCAATTACTTCCGTAATTGCTCCATGTTTCACCCCACAACCAACATGCTCCAAATCTTCCAACATTCAATTTTAAAGATGATGTTAATCATAGCCATACACTTAACCCTTTTGAAGAGATGAATACTAGAATAGTGATCATCAATACGCAGGTATCGAGTGGCAAAGACACCTATTTTATTCGATAGTTAAACATCTTTTAAATCATTTTTCAAAGCACCTTTAAAAAAATCAGCTAATTCTTATATCGGTAAAGCCTTGATCGATTCTCGTTATTGAATTCACAATGACATGAAGTGATTGCATTGATTAAGTCCTTACTGATATCCGAATGAGCAGATTTTCCGCAAAGACCCAAATAATATTTTAAACAAATTGAGTAACTCCAATCATTAGTGTGGAGTCCCCCACAATCTGTACATTTAACGTACACCAATTGCTGTAGCCCTAGTTGGGTTTTGTCTAGTTAGATTTATAGTTTGGTTACTAAATTTATTAGTAATTTGACTAGCTCATCAAACTATTTCAACGAACTAGGGGCCGGGTAAAAATCACCAAACCCACACATCAAATCATCAAAAGGGCAAAGTAAGTAAGAATTGACAGCATTGAGTACTCCAGCAAATGAGAGGGAGGGACTTTAAGTCTATCATCACATAATATCCACAACAGGAGTAATAATCATGGATTCCAGTTAGAGCAGAAGTAGAAATTTAAGGGCCTGCAGAAAAGGGATAAAAAATTGATAGCTAGCCAAAATTGGAAATAAAGGAGGTTTTCAATAACAGTACTATATATATATATGGGTCTACCTTTAATTAATTATCATAACGGATTAATTCCACAACCTTCTAGCTAGCTACCAGAAGGTTGTGTTAAAATGAGTCTGCTTTAGTTCATTAATTATTCATTCCACATCTTCTTTTAAGAGTAGTGCTATTGGTACCGACGGGTACCATATCGAAAATGGACCGACGGCCACGCCGGGCCAACTCCGGCCTTTGGACAGACAATCCGAGCCGTTCAAAAATTTTATAAAAAAAAATTAAACGAGTTGGCCAGCCTGAGAATCAACGGCATCCGATGTGTGTAGGTGTTCAATCAAAACACCCCATTTTTTCGTATATACAAATACATACGAAAAAATGGGGTTATATACAAAAAAAATGGGGTGTTTGGATCGAACATCTACACACATCGGATGCCGTTGATTCTCTCGTAAGCCCCGTCATTTTTTTTTATAGAATTTTTGGACGGCTCGGATCAACCGTCCTATGGCCGGAATTGGCCCAGTGCAGCCGTCAGTCCATTTTCGATATGGTACCCGTCAGTGCCAATAGCTTTATTGTTCTTTTAATTTCTTTCACCGCTTGATACTAGTTTTAATTTTCCCCACCTAGATTCAAAAACTTCACAAACCTGAACTCTTACTAGTAAAGGCCACATTTTTGTGTTGTGGCTGCAATGCGTACGTCCTGGTTGCGTGAATGTAGATTGTAATTTGTTTTTCTCTTACGAACCCCCAATTCAAGGCTCTGTCTGTTTCGATGTAAAATATTTTACAATGTCAAATGCTTTTCATGTAAATATTTTTTTCAGAAAAACAAACTTTAAACTTTTATTTTCCAGTGTTTAGTTGGCACATGAAAAATATTTTCCAAAACAATACTACATGGCACGACTTTTCATGTGGACTCTCAATATGGAACGGATGGAGTAGTAGATTGCTGGTTTAGAAATATTTTAATCGAGTAAGCGCTCTCTCTCTCTCTCCCCTCCTCCTCTCTCTCGTTTCCGATCTATTATATGATTTGGGGGACGAATGGAATGCAATATGTGATTTTGAGGGGGGGGGGGGGGGACGGCAAAAATGACTTACGGCCGAAATTAGAGGAAAGCTATTTCACCCCGTTGGTGCAAAATGTTTTACTTTAAAAATATTTTCCTCCTTTTTCTAGCCAAACAACAGAAAACGGGAAATATTTTATGTCCAAACAAATGGAGCCCAAATGTCCTTTTTTTTCGAAACACCCAATCAAAAGAAATACTAACAAAACAAGAGTATTCAACTTATGAACAGAAAATAACAGGAAAACCAACCAGCCCTAGAGTGATGAAAAAGGAAAGTGACAATTCGCAGGGTAAAGAAGAATTGTTAAAAAAAAATGAACGGATCACTTCCAATTTAAGCATGTTCTGGATATCTCAAACCAAAAGTTGGACTGAGGTTTGCAGGAGCTGATAAAACTGACAAAAGTTAAACTGGGAGCCAAATGCGAGTGCCCTTAAAATTAAAATTAAATACTCCCTTTAAGTAAACCTTACACACATCCGTCTCTACGTGTGTAACGCCCAATGTCCCACATTGAAAATCTATATAGATGAATTTGGGCATATAAACGAAACATATTAAATTTCTGAGCGAGCGATAACTAGCATTACAAGATGCAAATTTGCGTACGTAAATCATCCGAAAGTACCCAATACATATATAACGTGGCCAAAATTATATAAACCAAATCCTAGCTATTTTATACATAGTCCTAACACCACCCCGCATGTGGTGGGATTTTAGTTTAGGTCTCGTTATAAATGCGTTGTGGTACTCTATAGATGGTGGCTTGATGTAACAAGACAATATTTTCTGACGAAGGCCACGGGGTACCAGACTTGCACTGATCAGTCGCAGAACAAGTACAATGCTACAACACTTCGTCCACATAATTGGGGTCGATCGGAGGGTTGTAGCAAAAACACTCAACAGCTTCATGCTATGATCAATCTTAAAATGATTACTCCGCAAGAGCCAAAAGCTAAGGTGGCCCCAATTCTTGACCAATCATGCTATTACATTTATGGAATTAGTACCCCTTTCCTTGTCAATAAAAAGTTTGTGGGGCATAGAGCCAAGAGAAAATATTCTCAAAGGACACCAAAATCGAATTTTTTAAGAAAGAAAACATATAAAATGAGCAATATTGGAGGGTGACAACCTTGTTTGTCGCTTCATAAGTCGGTAGTGAGAAGATCACAAACCCAACCGCCCCCCCCCCAAAAAAAAAAAAAAACCATTAGATCCATGGAGATATTGAGTATTGCCATGTATCCTTACGAATCGAGATTATTGAACGTTTGGCTTGAACATTGAGAAATTCTTGCGTTCAACACCTTTCTATCATATCAATAAAATCGAGATTTTACCCCGTGCCTAAAAACTTTTGGCTTTAATTACTGCAAATGTCACGGAGTTGGTGAAATAACACTTTCAGAGAGGTTTTCGTAGAGCTATGTGCGATCTAAAAGCTACTTTCTCAAATTTGTGATAGGAAAAACTATTTGGAATACAAAGGGGAGATTTGGCGTTAAAGTGCTCATTAATCATCAAAGAAATTATTTAGGGTGCTTTTCGACAAAGCCAGACATTATATTGCTGACAAAGCCAGACATTATATTGCTGTACCAAGTCTTCATTGTACGTTAGATCCAAATACTACCGCAAATATATATCTTTTCTAATTTTTTCAACTTGAACCTTTATCACTTTTGTAAACTCTAGACTAGCAAAAAAAACTACCCAGTAATTTTTTTTTTAAGCTATGATATAGCTTGCTTAATTGTACCAATCCTACAAAGTTATGAATAATGGAAGAAACCAAGACAAAATCGAATGTTTTCCTAAATTGCCTAGATTCCTGAAGAGCCTATGATTGATCCTTACTTGACAGAGAGGAAATCAATGAACTAAAACTTGCCTAAAATGGAGTAACTTTTTGAATCTCGGTTGAGTTGTGTTTGGTTTGTACCTTACTAGTCGGCTTCTACTTTTGGTAATATATATAGTACTATTCACTTTCATTCACAACCCTTGTAATATAAAAAACAAAAATACTTCACTATCATTTCACTTGAGAGTTTAGGGGGTGAGGGAGTCACTTTTTGAAGATGAGGGGGGTGTTTTTGAAAATTGCTTAAAGTAGGGGGTCTAATAATGGGGAACCCAAAAGGGAGGAGAATGATCTTGTAGTATTGATATATAATAGCCCATGGATCTTGTCCGAGAATACTGCTAATATTCTGCTTAAAAACAATTTGGGCTTAAGATAAAAGAAATGGATCCTTTTCCGACCCAGGAACTCCCTCTCGGGCCTCAACCCCGTTATTATTATTATTTTTTTCGCCAAAATGGTAGGAAATTTCATTCATACGAAATAAGCATACAAAAGAGGGTTATCAATCCCAAAATAGAGACAATAACCAGGAGGTCTAGATTCACAAGTTTTCCACTCCAGAGCCTCACAAACCACGTGATACCTTGATCGACAGCCAGCATCCCGACAACCCTGGTTTTTACTTGGGACTAATCTGTCAATTAAGTTCGACTGCGGGTGAGTTTGCCCTAAATCCATAGTTAGTAATTAAAAGGCTTATAATTAAATCCATAGTTTAATAGTAAAGTATGCATGGGTCGTGCACCATGGAGACTCAGGGATCTTCTATCTCTTGCTTGTGCCTTATATGTCTGATCTGAGTATTTTAAGACTCATAGGCATTTGGGTTTGTCCCGTTGATAGGACTTCAGTTCATTAAGTGTTGTTTAATTTTTGGTTGGGTCCCCATTCACTTTCCTCCACTTGATGTACCCCTATTAAGTTTCTTAATAAATTTTTTGCCGTTTCAATTTTTTTTTTCTTATGCCATAACTTGGTGAATTTGGAAATCCTGTAGTTGTTCCCCAAAATATTTTTTTTACCTTAAACTAGCAAACTAGAAAATTAAGCTAAATAAGTAATTATTCATAAACGTTAACAAACGCATTCATTAACATTTTTTTTAACCGAATAAGCTAAATAAGTTAGATTATAAGTGTTAGAAAACGGGGCGTTAGCTATATTCTAATTTTGTTGTGAAAAACCTAGAGAGGTGAGGGGCCACATAGATCGTAGAGTTTGGTGGTAAATAAAACTAGTATTGTATATATGGAACAAATTTGAAACCGTGTAGGTAACGACTCTCACTACTTGTCCCCTTTGACTCTATCCTTAATGTAATTTAACTGCACAAACATGAATCGGAAAAGATATCTGCACCGACGGTTTCCGTAAGGAAACCGTACCGACGGCCACCAGACGGCCGATTCGAGCCGTCCAAAAATTTAAAAAAAAAAAACGAGGGGGCCTTGGTGGGAATCAACGGCATCCGAGGTGTGTAAGGTGCTTGATCCGAGCACCCTTTTTTCATGTATATATGTATATTTTTTAAAAAAATTTGGACGGCTCGGATTGGCCGTCCGGTGGCCGTCGGTACGGTTTCCCTACGGAAACCGTCGGTGCAAATAGTAGTACTCAACATGAATTCAGCTTGTCGGCAGTTTCCCAAGAAATTGCATGGGTGCAATTTGGCCTTTTCCTGCCACTTGCCAGAACCGTCCGAAAATCAGCTCCGTTCATATTATAAATCTTCAAAAGCGCATAATTGTGGTTTAAAATCATGTTAATAGGATATCAATCTATATTTGAACGGAATACAAAAATGAATCGAATCGAGGTTTTGCACACACTGAATCGTAACTGATCAGTAAAATTCAATTCCAAGTTGCTTTTCTATTTTGAGATCATGTACAGAGTGATATCAAATTAATATGATTTTAAATCACAATTAAGCAGTTCGAAGAAAATAAGTAGGAACGGGAATTGAGTCTGTAAGTGCCCAAAAAAAGAGGCAAATGCAGTTTCTCGGCAAACTGCCGACAAGCCGGATTCTACATACAATCCATACCCTGTTTGTTTAAGAGTTTTGGATTTTAAATTCTAATTATTATCTTATTTTTTTTCAATAATTACTCTCGTTTTTACAGGCTTCAATCGTTCAATCCTATATAGTATATATGCTAGTTAATTATTCTCTCTTGTTATTAACCTTCTTCCCAATTACGTTGAAGCCTTTTTTTTTTCGGTTCGAGGGTCCAGGGTGTAACGACCCGCGTCAGCTGATCTGTTAACCATTCGCCTAAATATGTGACTCAAAAAGTTAACCTCAAGTTATACAGTAAAACGTCGCATTTCATTATAAACCACATCAACTTCCACTTCACAGCCGATGTGGGATTGCCAGTCTTGGGGTCTCACAATCTTCCCCACTTGGACCGCAACGTCCCCGTTGCGCCCCAAGGTTCATCACAACCCACCAAGTGATGTAGCACAAGTGCGCTTAAGCACGACAAGCACCTCAAGCTCATCTCATGCTCGACAAGCACCTCAGGCTCATCCTATGTGGGACCCGCCCAAGCACGACAAACACCTTAAGCTACTCACTTGTCGGACCCGCCTAAGCAAGTCTCATCACAGGACCTGCCCTACACTTCCAGTTGGTGTAAGCTCTGATACCAACTGTAACGACCTGCTCCAGCTGACCTGCTAACCATTCGCATAAACACGTGGCTCAAAAGGTTAATCTCAAGTTATACAGTATAACGTCGCGTTTCATTATAAACCACATCAACTTCCACTTCACAGCCGATGTGGGATTGCCAGTCTTGGGGTCTCACAATCTTCCCCACTTGGACCGCAACGTCCCCGTTGCGCCCCAAGGTTCATCACAACCCACCAAGTGATGTAGCACAGGTGCGCTTAAGCACGACAAGCACCTCAAGCTCATCTCATGCTCGACAAGCACCTCAGGCTCATCCTATGTGGGACCCGCCCAAGCACGAAAAACACCTTAAGCTACTCACTTGTCGGACCCGCCTAAGCAAGTCTCATCACAGGACCTGCCCTACACTTCCGGTTGGTGTAAGCTCTGATACCAACTGTAACGACCTATTCCAGCTGACCTGCTAACCATTCGCATAAACACGTGGCTCAAAAGGTTAATTTCAAGTTATACAGTATAACGTCGCGTTTCATTATAAACCACATCAACTTCCACTTCACAGCCGATGTGGGACTTACCAGTCTTGGGGTCTCACACGGGGTCTCTGACTAATTTACGCGTACCTTAACTAATCTTCTTTACGGTTCGGTCAAAGGCAAGCAATCCACGCAAAGACTAGATAATTTATAAAAAAATATTTTTTCTTGCGGCTTAACTCGAAGAATTAAATCCTAATTAATTACTGGCCTCCATTCCATAATGCTAGACACTTTTGAAATTGCGTGTCATTTTTAAATTGCATACATCTTCAATTCATAACGTTTTAGTATGTGATTTTCAAAACTTCGTTTAATAGTGAAAGTGTCCAAAGTTTTTTGAAAAAAAAAAATATGTGAGAAGTAAATCCACCAACCAACCGCATAACTCTGCTCTTGCGTTGAAGCTTTGCCTTTGCGTCATTACTCATTAATATGACTCTCTTTACTCATCATCATAGAAAGTGAATTTACTGCCATTTTTGCTTTTTCTCAGCATACGAATAGGTACACAGTGCGTACACTGCAGGAATAGTATCACTTAGACCATCTGTTGAATAGTATCACTTAGACCATCTGTTATGGATCCTACGGCTATGGAGGGCTCCATCTTCCTTGTGGGACACCACCCTCTGGGATTAGTTGGCTGTCATTAATTTCCATGAAGTTGACGTGCACCTGAGGTTAATTTTCTCACTCTTAAATTATGACAAGTAAGACAACAAATTTTGGTTTTAGAGCCAACGTTTTATCAAACATAATTTTGTTATTTTATCTATATTTTTTTGGAAAGATTAATTTAATCAATTGCTATATATATATATGATCAAATTGCACTGCCCTTTACAAGATAAAATATTGCTACAATAATAAATAAGAGATCATCTCTGGCCAATGCGTAGTTTGTAGAACAAAATTACCTTAGATTCGTTCATACTCCCGCCGTCCCAAAATATTTGTCCAGTCCGCAAAATAAAGTTTTAAAAGTAATACAATTTTTGCAAGAAAAATTCAAAAGTTTTTTATCAACTTATTAGATATCAAGAGTTCTTTCAATTTGTGAAAAAAATTAAATTTTTTCTTTAAAAAATTGCATTATTTTTAAGTTATCGTTTTGCAGACCGGACAAATAATTTGGAACGAAATGAGTAGTTAATGATATATTGTCATGCATGCTACGTACACAATCGTTGACAACCTGTCGATCTCTGAGACAAGGCGAGGAAGGCTTCGGTCTTGAGCCCGAAGCAAAATTTATAGGGGATAAAAAATAACTTGTGTAATTAGTACTTTTATCGCTAAAAATGCAAGAAGAGTGATATTTAAGTAATAATTTTATATTTTTTTTAATGATCATTACTTTTAGAAATTTAATTATCTTTTATATTTTGTATTTGTTTTTGAATTCATTTGATGTTTGGTTTGTTTACTCGTAAAATTTGGGACCAACAAAGTAGATACACGTGTAGGTAAAATGACAACAGATTCCCTATTTTGACGACCAAAACAAATGGTATCTGTGTCAGTGACGATTTTGAAGCACTTTTAAACATTGCGAGCCATATTCATGCAATTGAGAGTTTGGGGACAAGAATGACATTTGATAAATACTTAAGGATCAAAAAGGTAAATAAGCCTTTTATTTCTTATTTTTATAAAACAATGGGGGGTGAGTGAAAAATTAGCAGTTCAACGTCTTTCCATAAACTCGAACTCCAGATTGACCTCCCTCTTAAAACCAGGGGTACAACCAGATGGGTCACATCTTCCACAATTAATTGTACATAGGCATACAAATACGTAGGCTATTATTTTGAGTGCCAGGTGGCTACCACATGGCCATGCCCACGTGGTATCCGAGCAGCCCATTTTGGCCGTCCAAAAGTATCTTGGATAGCCTAGATTGAAACCAGCCCTCTCTCGATCTCCTCTTTGTCTCTCCTTTTTTCTCTCTTCAAATCCGAACCATCCAAAACCGAAATAGATAGCCCGAATGTGCTGTTCGGGCACCATTTGGTGCCTAGGAGTGTGCGCCGGTCGGTTTTGACCCAAAACCCGACCCCGACCATGTCAGGTAAGAATATTTATGCCCACAAACCGAACTGCACATGTGGTAAAAACCGTCCACAAGCCCAATTCTTTACTTCGGGTCGGGTCATCAAAAAAACTAAATTTAGCCTTTGGATTGGTCGGGTCGGGTCCGACCCCACGGGTAAGCAACGCGCCAACCCTAACTCCGAACCAAAATCTAATTTTAACAGAAAGTAAACTTGCACCCCTCCAAACTACATATTCGACCCTGTCCGAGACTCTTCGAGTTGGGTCGGGTTCATGGATCTGCGAGTTTTTTGCACACCCCTAACTGGTGCCTGCTCGGCCCCAAAATTTTCTCATTCAACCGGACACAAATCATAACCATTCAACTAAATTACAACTCATGCCCTCTCAAAGTCTCAATCACTCTTTCTTCCACCCCCAAATCAACCCACACCTCTTTTACATTTGAAGGTACTGCAAGACAATAAACTATATTAAGATACAAATCAATTTTACCTCTAAAAGTACTGTTAAAGATGAGTAGCGTGACTCATAAAATAATATTCAGAAACGCTGTTTAGAAGAGACTTTTAATTAAGTGATCCACATTGGTTGCATCAGATAGAAAAACCTCATCCCCCTTACGTTTGCATGACCATTCGATCAGCAAGCAAGCATATATACATGTGCATGAAAGGATACATGCATGCTCCCCAAAACCTGACATTATGCCTTAGCCTGAATTATAGAGACCTACCTCTCTCTCTCTCTCTCTCTCTTTCTCTCTCTCTGTATGTGTGTGTGTGTTACGTAGTGCTTAATTCCTATAATCATCCCAGTTAATTAACCTTACCCATGGACGGACCCGGGGACCCTGCCGAGCGGCACCCCTGCCGAGCAGGTGCTGAGCGGCCAATCCGGCCGTTCATCTCGGAATCAACGGCCCGGATCGAAACATCTTTTTTCTTTTCCTTTTCTTTTTTTTTAAATCCGTTCGGTACCTTTACATCCGGACCGTCCAAAACACTTTTGGACGGCCGAGATGCGCTCGGCACTCCTGCCAAGCACCCTTGCTTGGCAGCGTCTCCCAATCCTGGAGGGGGGCTGCTGCACCCCATTTTGGGGCCCACCCCGGTCTCGCTCCGATAATCTGAATCGTTCACTTTATAGAGCTCGTCAAGTAGAGCAACTATGCAAAAATTCAGCTTAATTGGATATCATTAAGTACCTGATCGGAACCTTTTTATCTTAAAAAGAATAGATCCGAAACACTGGATCAAATCCACTCTAACCCGTGGACTGAGAGTTATATGGGCTCCGATTAGGTACTTAATGATATCCAATTAAGCTGATTTTTTGCATAGTTGTTCTACTCGATGAGCTCTACAAAATGAACGATTCAGATCATCGAAATGAGACCGGAATGGGCCAGCAGCACGCTGCTGTCCCCAAGGGGACAACAGCCCCCCGCGTCCCCATGGACACCCCCAAAAATAGAAACTAAGATAAAGATTATTCACATTATACCCTTTCAGTAGCTAGCTAATTCAAAATTTAAGCATTTTAATACAAGAACGGGTTCCTCGAGTTCAGTTGCGTAGCTTATCCTTTTTACTTTATATATATATTTCTAGATTTTTTTTTCATTTTTGAAAGTGAGTGAATAGAACTTCTTTTTTTTTTTTTTTTTTTTTTTTGGAGTTTAGGCATAAGACACAAGGAGTCATATTGTGCTTTGACGAAACGGTAAAGGATATATAATATTGACAAAAGGGTACAATAATTATAAGTATCAAGAGAAATACATTGAATGTTAATGATATTATTAGAGAGAGAGAGAGAGTAAAAAAAAAACAAATTAAAAAATCCATGATGAAGAAAAGAGGAGGAACAGAAAGCAACTTCAACTGGGCCAATGCATGTCAATTCACTTTGGCCCATGATGTGATCATTTTCATCTTCCCACCTTCTCTCTTCCTCCTCCTACCCTCCACCACTTTAAGTGTTTTTACCTATTTTCTTGACTCTCAGAAAAGAGAGAGATTGATCAAACATCATCGGCGTTTCGCCAGTGATGTCGATCGACAGAGGGAAAGATCGAGCCGAGGGATCGTCCGAATCCCCCAGCGATCAACCGGCCACACCGAGCCGGTACGAGTCTCAGAAGAGAAGAGACTGGAACACGTTCGGCCAGTACTTGAACAATCAAAGGCCGCCGGTCTCCTTATCCCAGTGCACTAGCAACCATGTACTTGAGTTCCTTAGATACCTAGACCAGTTCGGGAAGACTAAGGTTCACCTACAAGGTTGTATTTTCTACGGGCAGCCCGAACCGCCCGCTCCTTGCACCTGCCCTCTCAGACAAGCTTGGGGCAGCCTTGATGCCCTCATTGGCCGCCTCCGGGCAGCCTATGAGGAGAACGGCGGGACGCCTGAGATGAACCCTTTTGCTAGCAGCGCGATTCGTGTTTATCTGAGGGAGGTGAAGGAGTGTCAGGCGAAGGCAAGAGGGATTCCTTACAAGAAGAAAAAGAAGAAGGCGAGTCAAGGCGCGGCCGACGACGAATCGAGCTCAATGATGAGGTTTTCCTGACTCTATGGCTGCCCGGCAAAAAACAGGTAAATTTTCTTTAATATGCTTACTTTTTTTTGAATGACGATTTTTTTTATTAATCTTTGAAATTGTTACAAAGACTACAGAAACAAGGAGAACGGCATCATATTTCTAAACTATAGGTATTCGTTAAAAGGCAAAAACTAGAGGCATGGATTTCAATTTCATAGGTTTACAAATCCAATAGGAGAGATTCTTTTTTTTGGGGGGGTAAATAATCCAATCGTAGAGATGATCATATATACTTGTATAATAAAGATATAAAATCATAGGAGCAATCATGCATTAACCTAAACTTACTACACCTCCCCCTTTTCTCGATGTACCCTATCGAGTTTTTCCTTAATAAATTTATTTTTGACGATCAAAAAACCTAAACTTACTGGACCGTTGATTTGGTGTGATTTTTCAAAGAAGAAATTAAATGAATGTGTGTATGAATATAGTCGAGTTGAATCTTGTTATTTGGGTAATAGAACTATTTTGAGAATTAATGGAGGATTTTATGGTCTATCTCCTGTACTAAACCCTAGAGGAACAGTAACTCAGATTGGCAAAGCTCAATTAACACGACCACTTCTAAGATTTTAGAGGAGTACTGTGTTTCTTGGAATTTTTTGCATGGCCATTCCTTGAATTCTCAAAAGACATACATATCCCATGGGGAAAATACACTTCTCACATGGTTTACCATCAAAAAATGTATACCTGGTGCTAGTAGGATGAATCCTCTCTCTCTCTCTCTCTCTCTCTCTCTCTCTCTCTCTCTCATTGATATAATACACATCTCTATTCGTGTGTGCAGGGTAGGAAGATCTTAAGTTTTAAAATTCTACAACATTTTGTATAAAAAAAAAAATGGAAGATGTTGTAGAATTCGTACATAACATCTGCATAGAAATTCATAACATTTGTTTAAATGCCTAGAATACAGTGTTATGAGTTTATATCCGAATGTTATGAATTTTTGTACCAAAGTCATGAATTCAAGATTAATGTTATTATGGATTTTAAAGTATTACGTTGTCGATTTAAGGCAATTCAATGGGTTCAAACTATAAGAACACCTAAATAGAGATGTGTACGTTTTTTTTTGTTTTTTTTTAAATCTCTCTCTATTATGAAAAAACCGCGCTATGAGATGATCAAAATATAAAATATAAGAGTGTTTGGATTAATTTAGGCTGCAGATCTTGTGAATCAATAATCTCTCGTCATTTTAGGTACCAAACACTTAAAAGGCTGTTATAATCAAAATCTAATCCTATCCCCTAAATAAATGGAGTAGTTAATTAATTTAAGGTTCTTGTCCAAAAAAAAATTAATTTAAGGTTTCTTTCCAAATCTATTCAATTTAATAAAATAGTTCAGGCCAGGGTCCATGCAATCATTTTTGTATTCTCTTTCAAATCTCCCATGTGTACGGGAAACTATAAGTTTATTAAACCCTTTCCCTGCCAACGACCCCATTCCAAGTAATGCCCCCACTTATAATTATTACTCTTTCTTTTGGAAGGGTAATTGCGGAATTTTTTATCCCCATTTGTGAGTGTCTTTTGTACCTTTACTAGATTTCACGTAGTGTGTATCAGATTTTGTGGGACATTCACAGTTGTTCCATTTTTGTCACCTTTCATTTTTTGAGAGGAGATGATTTATCAAATCAAGAGTGGTGGTTTTTGTCTTTCAAGAACATGCACTCCCAACTTTATTCCCAATTCAAAACCATGTTTTTTTTTAATTAATGGACATCCTAATTTAGCTCTTAATTTTGGAGTTCTACATCAGATTTCCTTTATAGCTATGGTAATACTTCATGTTTATATATTTGCTTTTGCCGATAAAAAAAAAAAAAATGGTCCAACTGGATTAGTTGTTGCTAGTCGGAGAGGGTTAAAATTTGCACACTAACCATTAATAACTACGTACCCACAGAAATTTCTTTTAACGAGGGGAAAAAAATACTACCCACAGAATCGAATTACATAAATTCTCAAACCCCCATTTCTGTTCCTCTATCGCGTCTTGCTCTCTCTCCTCTCCTTTTTATTTATTTATATTTTCTACTCTTATTGTAATTTTTTCCATGTCCTTTCTTTCTTGCCTTTGTTGGTCAAATTCCATCTTTGTCAGTACTTATGCCCTTGCATGCCTTTCTTTCAAAATAGGTGTTCAAACCTCGAATTTGTCACCCGTGCTCTGATGTTGATACTATTTATTAGCTATAGGGAGAAAGGGTTCAAATTGCGCACACCTATTTTGAAACGAATTTCATAAATATTTCTCCTCAAATATGATATCTTGGTTTAATTAATTTTCTCTCTTCTGGCTCGATCAGCTCTCTCCTTTGGTCTCTCCCTTCTAATCTCTTCTCTCTCCCACGCCTCACAACATAAACATGCATACGTACATATTTATAGAGATTTGGACAGATTAATACTACATTCTTAAGGCCCTCAATATATACTTTAACGATAAAATAACAACAGTACTTCATTGTTTGAATTAATGCTTGGAAAATTGTTGTTTAATTACATGTGTGGCAGGATGTACATGCATGCATAGACCCCAATTTTTCCAATAGGGTCCTCTTCATAAAAGGAATCAATGCATGCTAATTAAGAACTAGTACATGCATGTTGAAGCAGCCATATTCAACACTTGATTTAGCTAGTTTGAACTCAACGTACATGATGTGGGTTGTAGGAAGAAGACTTTTACCAGAGTAGGTAATAATAGATAGAGATGTACAGCCATTCCCAATCATGACACTCCTTAGTGATCACCTGAATTGTAAGGCTAGCTGATGTTGAGTAAGTGTAGATAAATCGTTTGTCACGTGTTTTTTTTTAAAACAACAAAAAAGAGAGAATTTTATTAATCGAGGACAAGATTACAGAAGGTTAAAGGGGCAAGAGCATAGGCTCCGCTGCCCAATGGCGGAACCAGAAATCTAATCTCTTCTGGGTTAACACAAAATTTATATACATGAACTAAGAAGAGTTTTATAATTAATGTCCAGCAAACTTGTACATATATATAGATATGTAAATGTTCAAAAAGAATGAAAGAAAAATACAAGAAATCATACACTATTGAATTTGCACCCTACTGAAATTGTGCCCTACGATGTTTTAATGAGTAGAGATCATTTATTATCCAAATCTGAGTCGATATCTTTAACAAGTTCTCTTTCAATGTAAATAATCATAAAATGCACAAGAAAGTGAGGTAGGCTAAAATTGATGAGCTAAAATTTTACATTTAATTTTTTTTTGTTTTTCTTAAGTTCACCTAGGCTATAGCCTAGGCCAGCCTACCCTTGTCTCCGCCCTTGCCGCTGCCAAAGAACCAATTGTGAGAAGCTGATGGTGATGCTGTAGTATTAGCCATTGGTTGATAAGAAGTGTGAGGAGCATGTGCAAAAACTGTAGCCCCTTGCTAACTTGAGGACATAGCTAACTTCTTCTTTTTTATTTATTAACGGCGAAATAGCAATTTATTAAGAAAAAGAGGGAAAGTTTCCAACCAAAACTTTGAACACAGTAAAGGGTAGAAGCTCAATACAATACCTAAGGGTCAAAAGTGCCCAGATAAAGCAATAAACAACATAAACCCCAAAAGGCCAAAAAACCTAAATACAACAATAGAAGCACATCACAAAAGAAAACCCAAAATCTAATCCTATACTGTTGCCGCCCACCGCATCTGACAGAACCACCACCACCACCGCCAGAAATACACTACCGACATCCACCAAGCCACCATAGGCCACCCACGGCAATGAAAACCGAAACCCAGAGCGAGACTGAACTATCGCAGACACTGCACCATGCTGTTAGGCGAGTACTGGGCTGCCCAACCATGGTGGGAGCCAATGCTGGACGCTCCATTCAAGCCCGAAAAAACCCAAGTCGTTAAGCAAAAGTTAGAGAGCCCAGAAGCAAACTCCAACCTGGAACCATGGGTAGACTAATGACCGAGATACGGGAGCAAGCACAGGAGGGTAGGGGGTTGAAAAAAAATAGATCGAAGACGGAGAAGACAAAGGAACGAAGACATACCAGAGCTAGAAACTGGATCGGAAGAGCCGCCAAAAGGAGGGGAGAAACGAGACGGAGGAAACCGGATCTAACCAATATCACTCATCGGCGATCGAGAAACCCCAATGATGACCCACCGACCGAAATCAGCACACACAAGATGGATCTGGAGAAGCCCACCCGTAGTCAGTTACAAGCATCGGCCAAAACCCCGCAAAGCACTGCTACCGTCCGCCGGAACAGCTCCCAAAAACGGCAAAACCCAGAGACCAAACCGCTAGTTGCCACTGAGGACCGTCGTCGCCGCCATTTCACTACCTAGCCGTACGATTTGTGAATAACAAAAAAAGAGAGATAAAAGGAAACAAAGAGGTAGAAGGTGGAGGAGGCGAAAAGGGAAGGTTAGGGTGGAAGAGAGGTAGCTAGAGAGAGAAGGAGGAGTGGAGAGACAATGCCTCCCCCCCCCCCCCCCCCCGGTGGCTGGTTTGTGAGGAGAAGGCGAAGAGATTAGGGTTAGAGAGAGAGAGTCTCAATTTTAATAAAGTGCAGTATCTGTTCACAAATTTTTCAAGGACATCGCTAACTGAATAGACAGAGGTGGTAAACTAGCAGAACCAATTCCAAAATTGTAAGAAAAGTTAAGGGGGCGTTTGGTAACTTTTTTGTTTTCAGTTTTTGGTTTTTGTTTTTACTTTTTTTGAAAACTAATAAAGAAATCTTATTTGGTAACAAGTTTCTACTTCTTTTTTTTCATAATTTTTTATAAAGTTTTTGTAAACTATGAAAACTACAAAAAGGTGTTTGAAAATTGAAAAGATTACCAAACGCATCCTAAGAAAACCACCATACGATTGCTGTGGCACAACTCTATTCAAGATATATTCTGCCTGTGATAGCTAGCAATAAAAAGCAGTGTGATTGTTTTGCCCCAGATTTGACAACTAGATTTTTGAAAAATTGAGGATCAAATTCCTCCATTATTTGTATTAAAACCCACCACCACCATAATCAAATTCCTCTATTAGGATTGTTGAAAAAGTAAGGAAAATATGGATCGTGATCGGTTGATGCGTTATTGAAACATTTATCCATGACATGGTGGAATCATTGTCGAAACGAAACTGATCAATCCCCTTGACACAATGTTGTAGTAGAAGATTCTCCTCCTTGATATGGCTAAATCTGTGAGAGCTGATCATATAAGGAACACTCGCCCTGACATCAAATTTTCATTTCCTTTTCGTACTTGCTGTGACAAAACACACTAGCCAGTTGAATCAGATCCTTCGTCTCGTGCTGATGTATTTCTCTAGGCTTCAAAATATATGGTAATTTATTAAATTTTGATATCTCCTCCTGCTCTAGTAGTAGTCTTCATCAATTGTTTGTTATAAGTAGAACAAGAATACTCCTAACTAACTAACTCCTAACTTAATTCACAAACCACCTCACCACTCCTCCTGATCTCGTCTGTCATTGTATATAGACCTTAATTTCTCGCTCCAAATATACACAAAATACACATGCCTAGCTCGATGCTCATCTCATCGCCTTCTTTGTCCTACTCACAATTAAATCAGGTTGGAGGAACCGGTTTAAAAGATTAATCTTCTTGGACATACATCATAGATTCAGTATAGATGCCATTAACTACATTTCGGCCATGTTTAATTTATAATAATACAAATAACAATTTAATAACAGTATAATACTAGTAGAATTATCATGCTAGGTTTTTGGGAAGTGATTTTTGCACTTGTACAATTTACATAAGCCAAGGGCAATAAGTACATAACAACATCATGTCTGGTACATATCAAACACTCATATCTGCAGTATCTCGTGTCCGCACAAGTATTCACCAAAAGTAACGGATTCATATAGATTTCAAACTTTTTGAAATTGGTAGTGCAACAAACTATACTCTTCCAGCCCTAGCTAATATTTGTTGCACCCCTAATTATTGCATTTAGTATCATCATCAATTTATAATCAAATTCTATGTCTAATATGGTCAATCAAAGAAGGCCTTCTCATTTATATAAGACTCAAGCTCCTTTCAATAATTCTCCTCTATAGTTTGAATGAATCCAATCTTGTTATTCATTTATAGGGTCCTCTTCACAAAAGGAATCAATGCCAATTAAGAACCAGTACATGCATGTTGAAGCAGGCATATTCAACACATGATTTAGCTAGTTTGAACTCAACATGTGGTTGTAGCTAGGAAGAAGACTTTTACCAGAGTAGGTAATAATAGATAGAGATGTGCCATTCCCAATCATGACTCCATAGTGATCACCTGAACTGTAAGGCTAGCTGATGTTGAGTAAGTGTAGAACCAATTGTGAGAAGCTGATGGTGATCATGCTGTAGTATAAGCCATTGGTTGATAAGAAGTGTGAGGAGCATATGCAAAACTGTAGCCACTTGCTAACTTGAGGACATAGCTAACTGATTAGACTGAGGTGGTCAACTAGCGAAACCAGTTCCAAAGTTCTAAGAAAAGTTAAGGGGGCATTTGGTAACCTCTTTGTTTTCAGTTTTTGTTTTTACTTTTCTGAAAACTAATGAAGAAAACTTGTTTGGTAACAAGTTTCTACTTTTTTGTTTTTCATAATTTTTTTTAGAGTTTTTGTAAACTATGAAAACTACAAAAAAGGTGTTTGAAAATTGAAAATATTACCAAACGCACCCTAAGAAAACCACCATACAATTGTTGTGGCACAACTCTATTCAAGATATATTCTGCCTGTGATAGCTAGCTAGCAATATAAAGCAGTGTGATTGTTTTGCCCCAGACTTGACAACTAGATTTTTGAAAATTTGAGGATCAAATTCCTCCTTTATTTGTATTACAACCACCACCACCACCAGAATCGAATTCCTCTATTAGGATCGTCGGAAAAGTAAGGAAAATATGGATCCTAACCAGTCGATGCGTGACTGAAACATTTGTACATGACATGGTGGAAGCATTGTCGAAACCAGAAACCGATCAATCCCCTTGACACAATGTTGTAGTAGAAGATTCTCCTCCTTGATATGGCTAAATCTGTGAGAGCTGAGCATATAAGGAACACTCGCCGTGACATCAACATTTTCATTTCCTTATTGTGTTGTGAGAAACACACTAGCTAGTTGAATTAGATCCTAATTCGTCTTGTGTTAGTGTATTTCTCTAGGTTTCAAAATTTATGGTAATTTATCAAATCTTGATATCTCCTCGTGCTCTAGTAGTATTCTTCA
Source organism: Rhododendron vialii (assembly GCF_030253575.1). Lineage (NCBI taxonomy): Eukaryota > Viridiplantae > Streptophyta > Magnoliopsida > Ericales > Ericaceae > Rhododendron > Rhododendron vialii. The sequence goes on along the minus strand of NC_080562.1, from coordinate 28,829,569 downwards.
ATTGTTTGTTATATGTAGAACAAGAATACTCCTAACTAACTAACTAACTCCTAACTTAATTCACAAACCATGCACCTCACCACTCCTGATCTCGTCTGTCATTGTATATAGACCTTAATTTCTCGCTCTAAATATACACAAAATACGCATGCCTAGCTCAATGCTCATCTCATCGCCTTCTTTGTCCTACTCACAATTAAATCTGGTTGGAGGAACCGGTTTAAAAGATTAATCTTCTTGAACATACATCATAGATTCAATAGATGCCGTTAACTACATTTTGGCCATGTTTAATTTATCGTACAAATAACAATTTAATAACAGTATAATACAAGTAGAATTATCATACTAGGTTTTTGGGAAGTGATTTTTGCACCTGTACAATTTATATAAGCCAAGGGCAATAAGTACATAACAACATCGTGTCTGGGACATATCAAACACTCATATCTGCAGTATCTCTTGTCGGCACAAGTATGCACCAAAAGTAACGGATTCCTATAGATTTCAAACTTTTTGAAATTGGTAGTGCAACAAACTATACTCTTCCAGCCCTAGCTAATTGTTGCACCCCTAATTATTGCATTTAGTATCATCATCAATTTATAATAAAATTCTATGTCTAATATGGTCAATCAAAAAAGGCCTTGTCATTTGTACAAGACTCAAGCTCCTTTCAATAATTCTCCTCTATAGTTTGAATGAATCCAATCTTGTTATTCATTTATATTCAGTTAAATTTAACGGATAGTATTCTTGCTTATGCAGGAATTGCGTGGAAGATCGATGATAGAGATTGAAATGAGGCCATTGAAGTTCCCCTTCGTCGATCGTTTACTACTTTCCCCTCAGCTAATACATATATAGTTTCTACTACGGGGCTTTCATATGTATAATTCTCGTTGTCATTTGTTTCTTATTTCAGAACTTTGAAGATCCTACTTGCTCTTTGCATAAGCCAAGCTAGGTTCATATGCTTAAATATGCGATTTTTGTATATTTCTCAAAATGTCAATTTTGTACTTCTACTACACAGATCAACCACGCTTTAAGTGTCTGGCAAAAGCACTTTGCATTACTATTCTCCTGGCGTTGGAGTTGTAGTAATATCCTCCTGGCGGTGGATCCTCTCAAGTCCACTTGATGAACTAGACGGTCATCATTTTGTGGGTTATTTCCGGTTTCATTTTGATGATTAGAACCGTTAGCTTTTTATAGCTCGTAGAGAACATTAACTATGATAAAAATCACGTTTATCGAATATCAACGGACATGATTTCAAATTTTATTTATCTCGTTGCAACATATATACCTTAATCTACATAATCAAGATGAGAATCTTTCAACAAAACCAACCGTAGATATATGATTAAATACTAGCATAAGCCTCGAGTACATACAAAGGGTCGAGAGCGTGAGAGCGTCAATGCCCAATAATATTCTCATCAATAATATTCAAACATTCAAATTCTTTTTTGGAAATTTTCGTAATTTCTTTCAGTCAATTATGATTGGACTTTTGTTATTTGTTTCCTATTATGTTAAAGATTTCGTAGGCCATGAATAGATATGGTTAATTATAAAATAGGGAGCTTGAAAAGCTAATTACGGATCAAACATTACTATGTTTTTGTGATGGATATTTTTATAGTAAGAGAAGAAGAAGGTGGTCACCAGAATCCAGGTTTGCCGTGGGCTGGTCATCAAATATCAAAAGCAAGATCATCATCAATCACCATAGATCGATGCCGAAAGCCTCGCAGAGAGGGGTTGAGGAGTTGCTGACAAGTAACCCCCTAGTAGTACACTAGTTCCGGTGGTTTTTTGTACCGAAGCTTCAATTTTTGAGAGTAAGAATATCTCATACCCAATGTCCGGTACTAAAGAAATGTTCGATCTCCAAAAAGAGATGAAGCTTCGAGGGGCGTTTTTGCAGATTAAAAAAAAAAAAAAACGATTGTTCTATCAGCTCTACTGGTATTTTTCGTATGCCTCTCTCACCTTTTTCGTCACACCTTTCCATTCTTCACTCCCTCTCTCCAATCCTAGCACCTCACTTGATAATAAAATAGTTGGGCTTTTAGTCTCACTCATCAATGTGTGTGTCTGTATAACGTATGTGTGTGGTGGGAATGGTAATGGGGTTCCAAATGTGGTTCTGTGCAAATGCATGAACGTTGGAAATTTTTTAATGCGTAATCTTCCAAATCCTAGCTAGTTAGTTTGGATTAGTAGAAGGAAAGACAAGTTCCCACATCAAATATATAGGACTTAGTGTTGTTGCAAATAAACTGCGTTTCCTTCTAAGTCGTATTCGGAGGCAGCATGCAACAACACTAAGTCCTATTTGCATATTACTACAAAATAGTATAAAGATCACGGTCCAAAAACTAAAAAGATCTCACTTTTTGTAAAAGCGTAATAAAATGTTATGGACTATAATTTTAATCTCAGTTATAAGAAAAAACTGAGATGAAAAGATTTTTTAATTTCAGTAATCTAAAAAGTGAGATTGTAACTTGAAGAATAGATCTCATTCTCAAAAAACTGAGATTATATATGAAAGAATATATCTCGTTTCAAAAAAAACTGAGAGGAAAAGATTTTTTAATCTCAATAATCTAAAAGTGAGATTGTAACTTAAAGAATAGATCTCGTTTTTGAAAAACTGAGATTGTATATGAAAGAATATATCTCATTTCGAAAAAACTGAGATAAAAAGAACCTTTAATCTCAATCATCTAGAAACTGAAATAGTAAGTTAGAGAATACATCACATTTTTTTTAAGACTTGAAATGAAAGCTCTTATATAGGAAAAGTTGAAAGTTGCTTACCCCTTAATCAACTCCGTGCGCAATACCCCTAAATAAATGTCACTCTCAACCATTCTACAAAAAAATATTTCGTCAAAAAATGGGATACTTTCGGCAATGAAAATATATTTTGTCACCAAAAGGGTACCTTTTTGGTGACAAAATTTATGAAGGTTGCGTTTTGTCGCCAAATGTATTTCGAGTATAACTCTATGCTCAAAACTCCATTAATTGAGATAATTCAAATTGGGTTTGAACAATAACACAAAGAGCTACAACTTTCATGTTTATCAAAATTTCTAATTTTAATATTTAAAGGTTCAAAATGATGTTTGAAATATATTTTAATGTTAAACGCATATGTTATATATTAAATATTTCAATTATATATTGAAAAGTCTGTGTGGTGCAGTTGGTTAAAGCTTCTATGCAAAACTCCCAGCAGGATAAATAAAGTGGGATTTTTTCCCTTAGGAAAACGCCACTTTTTAATCTCGGTTTTTTTAGAAACTGAGAACTGAGATTATTACTCTCTAAACAACCACGGTTTTATAATAAAACTGAGATGTTAAGCTATTAAAGGTCACGGTTTTGTCATTTTTAATCACAGTTTTTATGTTTTTAGTTACGGTTTTAATGAATTTTAATCACGGTTTTTATCCTGTGGTTAAAAGATAGAGACTTTTAGTTACACCTTGATAGACCACGGTTTTGAATGCGAAATTAAAAGTGAAAGATCACACCAAATAACTGAGGTCTTTATCTATTTTTGTAGTAGCGATACTGTGCGTAACCTTTGACAAAAAAGGGAAGGTGGTTATGATTCTTATGAACAGTTTACAAAACGAAGGAAACTCTGCTTTTTCGAAAACCACCAGTCCAGCAAGGTCGGATTGTTGCGCCCCCCTAAATCGTATTCGGAGGCAGCTAGAGAGGCTAACGATTTGAATGGTGATGCTAAGAATAAGTCAATTGCTGTGGCCGAAGTGGGAATGTTCTTGGCTTCAAAGTAGTACTGCTATTGTCAAACTTAAATCCTTTCAATCCATTAATAGAGCGGTTCAAAACTTGTTCTCTAGTATTGGTTTTGAGGGTATACAGGACAGATCTATGGGTGGTCTATACATTGTTATTACTCTTCAATCCAAGAATTTGTTAGATATATAAAACGCTCTCTGAGAAAAAGCATTTTCTTTCTTTCCAATTGGTTTGTCTCCTCCTTTCGTAAATGAGATGGCCAGAGTGTTCCCACCTTCTAGGACTGTTTGGCTCACTTGTTTTGGGCTTCCTATTAATGTTTGGGATCGACGTAAAAAAATTCTTTTCTATTGGAGGTTTATGGGGGGATGTCGTGGCTCTTGACGAGAAGACTAAAAAATGTTTGGCTTTTGTTGATAGAGGAAGAGAGTGTTGATTGTGACTGAGATTATGGATAAAATCGATGAAGTTATTGATTTGATTATTGACGGATCTGTTGTGAAAATCAGAGTTAACCGAAGATATATTGGCCATCAAATATTGACATAGGGGATCTTTGGTTAAACTCCAATGTTGATTATCGCAGCTCATGGAATGATGAAGGGGATATGAGGAGCTTAGTGGTTGTTCAGAGACTATTGAAGGTGTTTCCGGGAATGGTTTAGATAATGATTTTCAATCTTTGGCTGTTATTAAGATAAAAGAATTAGCAGTGGGCGAGACTCCAAAGATTATTGAAAATCATGATTTGACGGATGGATCCAAGTAGTGGTGAGAGGATTGCGGAGCATATGGATGTTTCTATACCTTTAGGGGTTAATGCAAATATTTCTCAAGTGGGAGGTAAGGGGCAAAGTCTTTCCTCCAATACTATGAGGTTTATGGCTGGCAAGCATTCTAGAGGTGGAAGTAACTCTTTTGGAGGTAGATCATTCCTTGATACTATTCAGAAAATGGAACGGAGGGTGAAAAGATCTAAGAGGAAGATTAGTAAAAAGAAGCTTCTTGCTGAGCTTGGGGTCAAGGTCGAAAAATTGAATCCCAAAAATAAGAAAGTCCCCTTTTGTTCGTTATCCTCCAATGACATCCAAAACCGAAACTCCATCCTTTTTAAGAGAGCTCCAAAGGCCATGAATTTAGGTCTACCACTTTAGGCATTAAATTTAGAGGGGGGAGAAGTTTTAATTTAAAGAAATATGTTGAATGGAGGAGGCCAATTTAGAAGAAAGAAACAGTGCTCTTGACAATTTGGAGGAAGACACGGACGGGTTTGGAGGATGATGATGACTTCGAGGATGGTGCCTCTCTCTCTCTCTGGAATTTTAATTCCATAGATTGGCGGTTTTGAGTTGGTTCTATATCTTTCAGTTTGTTGAATTGTTCGGATTTAGGGTTGTTTTCTTTTGGTTTGTAGATGTTTTGGTGTTAGGCTGTTGGGCTGTTTTGAGGCTTTCATGTTTCTTGTGGTATTTTTTGCTGGCTTCTTGTTTTCTTTTGGGTGAGGATCTCATGTGGCTTTTGCCGGTGTGTCCGTGATCCTTTTAATCTTTGTTATTATCTTCAAAGATTAATAAAATATTCCTTTTGCCGATAAAAAAAAGTGTAAAGGATTGAGAAAAGTTATGTGTAAATTCACACAGTTACATTTTATCATCAACTTTAGTTAATTTCTATTAAAACAATAGAAGTTTAATCCAATTCTTTCGTAATTTTCAAATAAAAGTAATTGAGATACTATTGTTATTGTTATGATTCAAATTGTTTATTGTTTAAAACATGATTTTTCACATAAGATGTATAAAATATAAAGCAGTCCAAATAGCCATACGTACGTGGCTAATCAAATTAAACTAGTGTGAAAAAAAAAATTGATTTGAAATTGGATAGGTGGCACCTATTCGGCCCATCCCCACCGTGTGGCTACAGTCGATAGCGTTTTGGTTAAGATACGTTTATCTTGAAGTGCCCGACATTAAATTGACATAGACCTTGTTTCAATAGGAATTTTAAGGACATTTTGCAATTCCTTATTTGAATTTTTTTTGCGTTTGTGTCCGAATCAGAAAAGTAAATAAGCAAGGCGCAAAACTAAAAAACGCGAAAAAAAATTTGAATAAGGACAAAACCAAAAAAAATAAAAAAAAGTGTTAATGGAATGGGTTCATACCCTCATCCATAAAATCTAAATGGCCCAAGCCCCCTATAGTTGGTTTAAAAGAATGGATATACCTAAATGAACCAAGCCTCCCTAAAAAATGGATTTAATTGGGTCCTATATTGGATCCAAACTAGACTCTATAGTTTGGCCCTCAAGGGCTTTCTCTTAAAAATCATGGGCCATATACAAATAAAAACAAAAAACAAAAACAAAAACTAGATCACATCATATAGGAAGAACGTTTAAAATAACATAACCAATAAAAGCTATTTCTTTTATTTTTATTACAATCTATTTCATCCGTTCATTTGATTAACTCCTAACAAAAACCTATTGAGCCGAGCCAAGTTGAGTGAGCAGAAACTCAAAAATATGTGGTAAAATTACAAAAGAAACCCCAAGTCTTTGTTCCAATAACAAATCAAACTATGTCTCATTTTTCACTTCAATTTCTCCTCTCTCTTCCCATCATTCTCTCCTACATCATTTATAATTCTTTCTGCAACATCATGTCTAAAACTTCTTAAAAACACATTAAACATCTATATCACTTAATTAGTTTCCACTACCTTTTGTTACTGCAACCACAAGACCATAGTTCTGGTTTTTGTTCCCCCAAAATGATACTCCCTCCGTCTTGATTTATTTGTCCATTTTTATTATTTGAGACCTCTTACAAAATTGTCTATATATTTCAATTTATAATTTTTTTATATGCAGTATGAATCTTGTTTGATAGATCTCAATTAGATCTAAAATATGATGTTTTTGAAATTATGTAAAACATTATAGATTGTGAGATATAAATAATTTTTTAAAAGGGACATACGTCGAAATTGGACAAACGAACTGGGACGGAGGGAGTATAGTCTACTGTCTACATAGAAAAAGTAAGGGGTGTTTGGGAGCCAACTTTTTGGCTTTTCATTTTCAACTTTTTGCCTTCTTTGCTTTTGAGATTATGATCAAAATGTATTTTGTATTTTGTAGAGTATTTAGATGATATGTGCAAAATGCATTTTGCAGTAAGAGTAGTGTTTGGAAGATATGAAATGAAAATGAATTATGGATTGATTTTTTACTATGTTGCTCCCGGTTATTAATAATGGTGTATAATATATATAAATAATATTTTAATCAATTTTTAAAAAATTTACTTTCGAAATTGGTTATGTACATGAACTGAAAGTGTCCCCCCTTTTTTTAATTATAGTTTTATTATTTGAATTATTGTTTGCTGTTATTTTTCCATCAAAAATATTTTTGAATTATAAATTAAATTAATAATGAAGTTTAAACCAAAGTAATGGAAAAACCAAACAATATAACATTACATAAATTTATAATCCAAACATTACAACATTACAACACAAAATATTATTTAAATCCTGATTAAACCAAATTACAGAAATTGAACAAACATAATAGTACAAAATACATTACAACACCAAATATTACAGAAATTCGGATTAAAAAAATTATAGAAATTGAACAAACATACTACAACACTGAAGAACTCATCTAACGGATACGGTGAGCGACAATCCAATCCCGAATTAAAGCCCTTACATTTTTCATGTCCTGATCATCACCAACGAACACGTTTCCATGTTGACTATTAGATGCTGTAGTTTCCACACCAGCATCTGAAGGCAAGAAATTAGGTCACCGATCATAGAAGCCAAAAGGAATATCGGGCATGTTACTCCTTCTTATGAAATTGTGGATGGCCATTGTTGTAGTTACAAGATCTCTCTGCGTTTCCATGGTGTACCCAACAGGAATGTCGCATACCAAGGGCCAACGCGCTTTCTATACTCCAAAAGTCCTTTCGATGGTGCACCTAAGGGACGAGTGTATTTTGTTAAATCTTTCATATGCATTCCTTGGTACAGCTCCATTACACCATTCGAGAGTATGATATATACAACATTTGTATGGTGCTAGAAAACCATGAGTATTTGGATACCCGACGTCTACCAAATAAAACTCATATGCACTCATTGTCGATTTTATGAGAACCAAGTATGGAAATAAATATTAAAAACTTATACGGGATGCAATAGTTGGTGACCTCCTCGTGGGGCCGAAAAATTGAAATCTGGGTTCCTTAAGCAATCATTGAATATCCTTGTGTCGTGTGCACTTTCCTCCCATCCCGTTAATGCAAAAGTAAAACACATATCAAAATCGCATGCCACCATTATGTTTTGTGTTGGATATCCCTTCCGACCAATCTATCGCAATAGCTGCTCTAGATCAGGATGGGCCTCTATGTGAGTTCCATCAATTGCTCCAATGCAATTCTACAATATACGTTCATGTATTAATGCGAAATATTAGGAAGGAAATTAGGCAGATGACATTACAAAAAGTGGATATGGGGAAAATTTAGGTAGAAAATTACCGCAAAATGTGGGTAGTATCTGTTGTTCCCTAGTATTTTCGAATGCACTTCTTCGCAAGGCCATGACCAAGGTTTATTTTCGAATGCACTTCTTCGCAAGGCCATGACCAAGGTTTAATCCACTCGATAGCCATGGCATTAAAGGAATGTAGTACATTATGGAAACGCCTAGATATCGTCTCCCCTAAATGTTGGAAACGCTCTTGGGCATTTTTATCATTCGCTCGTTGGCCCACAATCCATAAAAAGATAGCTACCTGCTCTTGCACCGAAATTCTTTCCCCCTCTTCCAACCCATACCTGCTCTCCAGTAACTCACAAAGTGTGAAAAACTTGATTTTGCTCATACGAAATGATTGATACATACGTTTAGGGTGACCCACGTTCAACTCAGCGACCCACGCCGCACCAGTCAATGCGGATGTACGACAAGGTTCCTTGCCCATGTACGCATCATTGTGGATGTTTATAATGCCTTGTGCAGCATCTGCTCTCCTCTGCTGCCTTGCAACATCTAGTCTCTGCTGCTGCCTTGATTGAGGTTTGGGGATGGAAACACTCGATCCTTCTCCGATAGAGTATATATCCCAATTGTATTCATCCACATAGTACGGGTCTTCATCAGCATACATAACTTCATCATCTATATCGTATAGTCGTATTCTCCGTCTCTGTCCATTTTAGTAAAATGGGGAAAACAAAGGATGATATTGGGGTGATAAATAAAGGATGGACTGGTGCAAAGGTATGGTATTTCTTTTTGGCTAAGTCGATATTGCATATATATAGAGGTCTAAAAAAATAAGGTAAAGTCATATGAGACAGTGAAATGAAGAAAACAAAACGAGCAATAGTTCCCCGTGAACAATTATGGGAATAGCTGAGCTGTAAAAGGAAGATTAAAAAAAATATAAATACATCAAAACTTCTGCCACAGCAAGTCACAAGTGGTGAATATGTGGATGGGGTAATACAATCCAAAAAAGGAATAGGTCCCCGTGAACATACATGGAAATAGCAGAGCCTGTTGTAGGAACAAAACAAAAATGAGTTACAGTATAGAAGATGACAGCAACTCATAAGTGGTGTATATAAAAACCAAATATGTAGAACAAGAAAATTAATAGAAATGCCCAATACCAAAGTGATCACGGGCAGAAAACTCATGGAATCTCTGTTGCACCCTTATTGAAAACCAGAATTTGAAGAGAACAGAGATCACCAATTCAGTCAATTGTGTTCGTATGAGAAACCAAGAAAAATACGATGTGTCCAATATAAGCGAAGACGTGGGCTGAACTTAAATGCAACAACAAAGGTCTAATCACCACTGCTGGCACTCCAATAGACAAGTGATAGTTTGTTAGGACATGCGTAAATTTAGGTGAGTGTGGCTTTTCACTAGTTTAGCTTTCTAAATGCACGCATGGTCACAGACGATAAGAAGTGAATAACCCAGTGTCTCAGTCACATGCTTGAGTAATGAATTTGTTTACCCATAGACAGCAAGGCAAAACAGAATAAACCAGAATGCTCAACACTGGAAAACGCTAAGCTACTCAGTCTTGCCTATCAAAAGGTCGATAGCAACCAAATGAAAGTGTTATAACTCACTAAACAGAATAGCAACCACACTAAACAGAATAGCAGCCCTCAAAATAGCAACCAAATGAAAGTGTTGGCCATGACAGATAGAAGCAGTGGGTAGTAGTAAGCAGTAAAACCCTTCAATTGCTGAACTGGACATACCAAACCAGCCTAATAGAATAACAGAAGCAGCAGTACTAACAACTAGTTTGAGTAGCAAAACAGGAATGGGCTGCCATCCCAAAACAGAACAACAACCATAGTAGAACAACTAAACAATAGCAGTAAAGAGCAGTCAAATGAAACTGTAAAATCTGGATTTGCAAGAACAGTGACACAACAGAACAGCAGCATCATCTGAAGAAAACACAAGTGTCCAGCCGTAAGATACACAAATGTGCTACATAAGTAACCGAACCAATAATAGAACAGCATAATTAAACACCATCTAAACCATGAACAATCTATAACTCATCAGAAAAATTCAGCAGATACCACAAGTGCAAAGTTGCAACAACATAGTTAAAAAAAACATAAACATCTTTGTTAAACACCATCCAAACCAACTTGCAAACTCAAACAACATAACACCTAACACCAAGTTCTACTACATGCAAATAAACTAGCCAAGTGTTTGGACCATACTTGTTAAACTATCACGGGGCAAGTGCAAATCAAGTTTTGGCAAGCTCTGCTGTTTGTGCTCTGTTTAATTCTTGGGTGATGAAGTGGTACATCCTAAGATCGTCAGGGCACGACATGAATATTGCTCGGATTTTACTATTCTTGAAAAGGTTAAAGCCTTGTGCCCATAACTCAGCATCCTCGTTGAACTCACGAAGCTCTGACAACTTGTTTGCGCATTCTTTCATGGTAGGAATCTCAGCAGCAACACGCTGGACAGATGGAGAACTAGCACTGTCAGTTGAATCACATATTTGTTGCATACAGGCTTCAAGCCTTGACGTGACTGTACCTTTTTTCCCTTTGCCTTTCTTTGTAGCAAAGCCATCAACAGCCACCTGTTTCTGCACTTTTGTAGGGTGCACCAACTCTTGAGTTGCATCATCATCCAACAACTCGTCAATGTTTTCCACATCAACCACCGGTGGTCACTCTCGGGTTCTTGGCATAACTCATGAATTTGGAGCATATGATCCCTCCCTAGTAACTGTGTTGCTACCAAAAAGAATACGCATTTCTTCCTCCAATGTTAAGGGCTTCAGCTTAAACTTATAGCAATCAGGATGTCGCTGCAAAATATATAAAAGACTTGTAGTTTAAAACATGAACTATATTTGTAAGTTGTAAATATTCACAAACAAATATAAACCGTAGAAAATTGGAAAGTTATGAGGGATGTCGTAGTACCATTAGCTTCAACTCCCACCACTCATCTGATGCTGTTATTGCACCAGTGTCAGGATCCTTACCCAATCCACTTTCACCTAACACTAAGTTCTTCCACAGCTGCCACTCTTTTTTCAACACACCTCACTGATTCTTTAGTTGTTCATTTTTTCAATTCTTACCCAGTCACTCATTAAATTTTGGGGCAACGTTGGTCCACCTAACCTTTGTAAGTTGGGTTCCTGATTTGTAGTTAGCACCACCCAACTCTTCCACACATATGAGGATGAAGCACTCCCTCGCATCTTTGTCCCAAATTGCTTTACTACGTACACTTGAGGGGGTTTTGCCCGTGGATGCACCAGTTTGAGTCGCAGATATGTCTCCACTATTACATAAACACATGCCGTAGATAAACATAGGTTCCATATCAGTAAATAACAAGATGCATTCAAGTATAGGAATCCAATGCCAAAGCATTAGAGAAAAAAGAAACAAACATAATTTCATTAAGTACATTACAAATCCCCTAATACAACATTCTATAACATGATCAAAAATGGGAAAGTTAAAATTACAATGCCATAAAATATATTTGTAAAAGTCATTCAAATAGTACAACAAACTACTACGTCATTTGAAGATGATGACCACCATTGCGAGGAGGAAGCACATGATCAACCCTTTTGTAAGCAAGTAGCAATGGTCCAATTGTTGGCCAAGCATCATAACCTCTCTCTCATTTGCTAGAGCTTTATCACTATTACTTGTGATTACACAGGTACGTTCATTAGACACATGCTCCAATTGTTGGCGAAGCATCATTACCTCTCTCTCATGTGCTACAACATCATCACTGTTAGTGGTGGCACTTGTACAGGCAGGTTTGTTAAACACCCACCCGCCGATATTTCCAGTGCTTAGCCACCCCACAGGTAGACACCACTTAAAGAACCCACACCTCTCTCTAACTGGCTTACAACATGAGTAATACAATTCTCCCCTCATATCTGAGTTTACTTCGACAATCTTAATTTCAGTCATCATCCCACAACGACATTCCATCGGTATATACACGAGTTTTGGGGTGTTGTTAACCCCTTTCTTGACCTCATTATTGCCTTTGTAATAACTACTGCTTGATGACATTATCCTTCAACAAACAGCGTGAAAAAAATTGTCATTGATGACATTATCCTTCAACACACCAGTTTGGTTTTCACCTTTTTGAAAACAAAGAAGGAAAAAAAAGGCGTTTGGTCATCCTAAACTCTACTCCAGTTTTGTATTCGTAAAACCACTTTTACTTTTTGAACCATCAATCTTTGTAAGCAACACCAGATATTATTATTCTGTAACCTGCATCTCTTCTCTAATGATTCAATATATTATTAGTTCACGATTTCTTGTGATATTTACAACTGTCACAGAAACTCAAAGGCTAAGCAATCTATCATATAAAGCACATGCCCATTTCAAAATTCATAGTATTTCATTGCTTAAATATGTCGGATCTAAAAAAAGGTTGAGAAAAAAAATAGGACAGGAAAATAAACCAGATCTCAATCAAGAAAGATCAAACATTAGACAACAACATAAAACTCAGATTGAGTCACAGAATGAAGGGTTTTACCAGCAAAAAAACTTAATCATGCACGAATTCCCAACACATTACTTACGGTTTAGTAGGGATTGAGGAGAGATTTTTCGAAACTTTGAGGACAACGATTTCCTGGACTTTTTTTTGGGGGGTTTGGGTTTTAAGATAGAGGTGGAGGAGAAGAAGGAGAGGTTTGAGGAGAGAGGTGGTCAAGACTTGGGGTACTTCATTCTACATGCAAACCCCAGATCTAAATCTCGACAAAAAAATTTCCAGATCTGAAATTGGAAAGAGACAACCTAGGAACGATTACTGGTGGGGGAGGTGAAAAAATACCTGAACAAGAGGCAAGAACATGAAAGAGGTGAACGATTTCCCCACTTTGGTCGAAGCTCCAGTCGTCTGCGGATCAGTCTTCTCTCTTCTCGTGTGGTATGTGAAGAACTGGTGTGAGGTGAAGGAAAATCAGTTGAGAGATAAAGTTAAAAAACGAGGGCAAAGTGGAAATTATCCCAAAAGGGAGAGGGTAGGGTTGTCTTTTTGGCATGGCAGGATTCCAAAATGGGAAAATGAAAATTGAAAAAGCTCCTGAGCCTCTTTCTGCGTTTTATTTTAGAAACAAGAAAATGGAAAATCCATTTTGCCTCTTCCTGCCAAACACCCAAAACCCAAAAATGAGAAGTGGAAAATGTAAAAAGGAGCCATCCAAACACCCTCTAAATACTTCAATCTTTAAAGAGAAAATGCAAGATTTGGATTGCAAACTGAACTGTCTTTTTGTTCCTTTACCTTAGCATGTTCATTTAATGGGTGTGATGGCAGAATAATTGTCCCTTTCTCACCATGTTTGCTTATGGGGCGTTTCCACCGAGTAATAAGTCGTTGACAATAATTTTTTGATTTTGTTCTTATTCAATTTTTTCTGTGTATGTTAGTTTTGCGTCAAACTTTTATGTAATGGGTTTGTCTCGACAAAAAGAATATGAAAAGTATAAAAATATGACTTTTACACAAGTATTTTGAGAAAAATTCAAGAAAAAACAAAAAGCTTTTCGAGCTTTTTCTGCTAGTTCCAATTAACGGAAATAGAAAGTGATTTAAGGTGGTGTTCTAGTTTACCCCCTTAAAAAATAAGTACTTATTCTCAATTTTCAAACTTAAAAATAAAAGACTTATTGAAATAAAAACATATACAATATGAATCTTGTTTGAGATTATCAAATTTTGCAAAAAAAAATTAAATTTTTTTTTTTGTAAACCCATTATTTTTAAGTTTGAAAATAAGTACTTATTTTGGAATGTGGAACATCATAGATAGTGGGTTGGTAGTGTTTAGGAACCTACTTTTTGGCTTTTCAGTTTCAGTTTTTTTGGTTATTTGGCTTTTTGGATTATAGTCAGAATGTGTTTTGGAGAATGAAAGAGTGTTTGAGAGATATGTGCAGAATGTATTTTGAAACAATAGTAGTGTTTGGTAAATGAATAATGAAAATAAATTATGGATTGATTTTTTACCAAGTTGCCCTTGGCCTTTATTAATTTTTTAAAAGGTGTACAAATATTTATTTCTTTTTGCCTTGGGCCTTTATTATTGTGTTAAAAGTAGTAAAAAAAAAAAAAAATTAAAGGTGAGGAAGATAAGAAAAATTCCTCTGTGTGTGTATTGCGTCTACCTTCTGGTAACAAGTGAGGAAGATAAGAAAAATTTAAGACAGGGCAAAAAGTGATAAATAAGTCAAAAAAGTATGGGTATTTTGGTAATTGCGCGAAAATGGAAAAATGGGAAACTTGGAAAAGGAGCTTAGAGCATCTCCAGCCTTCACCCATATTTGAGTCAAATTTTGGGTAAAAACCCATTTTGGGTAGACACATTTTCAACCATCAAACCCAAATTTTACACATCTCCCTCTTTCTCTCTCTCTCTCTCTAACTAGCCGTTGAAGAAATGGATCAAGGCAAAAGTTGTCTCAGATTTGGGCAAAAAAATGGGTAAAACCCAAAATAGGGAAGGGTTTGGGTCAAAGATTGGAGAGAGATTTTTGTGATTTTTGCCCCATTTTTAAATTTGAGTCTTAAAATGGGTTAAGGCTGGAGATGCTCTTAGGACCTCATTTTGGCTTTTGCCCTCTTTTGTTAAGATCTGATAATGGATTTTACAAAATGGGTTTTCATAATTGGATTGTCAAACACCCACAATGCAATAAGTAGAATACAAAAATGCAAAATTGAGCTTCCCAAACACCCGGAAAATGTATGGTTTAATATTCCCTTCGTCCTTCATTGTTGGTTTCTTTTTGGGATTTAAATTTTTGAGAGGACAAACATTAAATGCATGTCTCATTTTAAAATGAGCATTGATTTCCACTTCTACCCCTGAAATCTCATTTATAATGTTATTTTCAATTATTTATGAAGGTTAACTTTTGGAAATCCGAACACTTTTTTTGGTTGATTTTTTGAGTATGACTAATTTTATGAGATATCCCAAAATGGAATAGAGGAACAACATTACGGGGCGGAGGGAGTATCACAAAATTAATAACATAAGGTCAGACTTGTTGCTAGGGTAAAACCTTAGGGTCCATCTTGTAGTTTCAACAGAAAATCTTCTAGTTTACCCCCTTAAAACCTTAGGGCCCACTAAGGGTCCCACACAAGTGATCCGAGTCGTTCATTATGTTTAAAATATTTTTTCAAGGGCCTCCGCAAAAAATCAACTTAATTTGATACTTATAAGTGCTTAATTTAATCGTCAATCCGATATCTATAGACGATTAAATCAAGCACTTATAAGTATCGGATTGAGCTGATTTTTCGTAGAGGCCCTTGAAAAAATATTTTAAACATATAAACGGCTCGAATCACTTGTATGAGACAGAAATCCATAGAAATCTGTGCGCATTCTGTGCACAGATTTGCTGTGCCAGTAGACTGGTTCTAGTTTCGATTATTCTTCAACTACACTTAATTATACACCAAAGTATACATCCATACTCAGAATACTTCGGAATTACCGTCACATAGCACTCCATATCATTTTACAATTACACATTTCTGTAAGGTCTATCACTACGTGTATAAAACTTACAAAAATATATAATTATAAAATGATCTAAAATATTACGTGGCGATAATCCCAGAGCATTAAAAAATTAGTAGTAGTAGCATTTTGCTTCTTTGTTTTTCCAAAGGAAATATTTCCCCCTCGTTCGCCCGTTCGTCGGCGCGCACGCGAAAACTCAAAAAAATAAAAACCGCAAAAAAAGAATGCCCCGTCGACCCGACCGTAACACCACCACCACCTCCTGACTCGCCCACATCGCCCACATCACATTCTCCTCACGCGTCCTTCGTCATCTCTCTCTCTCTCTCTCTCTCTCCACCGACGACACACTCCAAACCTTCCCCCCTCCCCTACTCTCAAACCCGAAACTACCACCAAAACCGTCTTCAATGGACGACGCCGTCGGATACACCACCGCCACTCCACCGGCCCCTCCCCCCACCCGCACCCCGTCTTCCATACCCATACGCGAAGACTGCTGGTCCGAACACGCCACCGACACGCTCGTACGGGCCTGGGGCGGCCGCTACCTCGAACTCAACCGCGGCAACCTCCGCCACAACGACTGGCAGGAGGTCGCCGACGCCGTCAACGCCGTCCACGGCCACACCAAGAAGTCCCGCCGCTCCGACGTCCAGTGCAAGAACCGCATCGACACCCTCAAGAAGAAGTACAAGGTCGAAAAGGCTAGGGTTTCCGATGACGCCGGCGGCGCTTACGTCAGCGACTGGCCCTTCTTTCCCCGCCTCGACCGCCTCATCGGCCCCTCCCACAAACCCTCGCCGCCCCTACCGCCTCGTCGGAAAACCCCGCCGGCGCCGGTTCCGGTTCCGGAGATGCCTCAGTGGACGGTTCCGGTGGGTCCCCGGTCGAAGCGGCCGGCGCCGGCCGCTTCGACTTCGGCGATCGTGAGGAGGAATTTCTCGGCGATGGCTGCGGCTGCCGCGGCAGCGGAGGCAGAGGAGGAGGGGGAGGAGGCGGAGGAATCGAGTGGCGGGAGCGAGAAGGAGGGGAGCGGGGCGGAGTGGTACCGGGGGGTGGCGGAGGCGATAGAGAGGGTGGGGGAGGTGTACGGGAGGGTGGAGGAGGCGAAGCAGAGGCAGATGGTGGAGCTGGAGAAGCAGAGGATGCAGTTTGCTAAGGACTTAGAGGTACAGAGGATGAGGATCTTCATGGATGCGCAGATACAGATGGAGAAGATTAGGCGGGGGAAGAGGAAGCAGAGGAGCTCGGAATCTGGTGAGAAATTTTTTCTCTCTGATGTTTGTTTGTTTGTTCAAGGTTTAAATGCATGCTGGTAGTTGGAGAAAAAAGGCCATTTATTGTGTGTCTTGGACTTGGGAGTCTTGGATTGTGTTTAGATGTTTCTCTTAATTTGTCTCTTTGCACCAAGCCATTTGTGTTGTTTCTTTTGACATGGGAGTATTATAGTCATATTTTCATGGCCCAAAACTATTTTGTTGACTTGCTGTAGCGTCGAAATGGATTCCAATTGTTAGGGAGAGAGTGAGAGAAATTTGGTTTGTGCCATTTTTGTGACTTCCAAGAGAGAAAGTGAGTGAGAATTTGGGTGAGCGAGCCTGTGCTGAATAGAATTCAACGAAGTCATTATTGCCAATATGGAAATGTTGTTCCAATTGTTAAGAGCAATATACGATAGTGAGAGAAAATTTGGCTGGTGCCATCTTTGTGAGCTCCAAGAGAGAGAGAGAAAGAGAGAGAATTCGGCGTCAGCTTCCTAATCCTGTGCCAAACTTGTCACAGGATTTTGACAGGCATTACTTGGCTATGGGTTTGGTTCGCTAGGATTGGACATGGTTATTTTGAGACTTTCGCAAGGGAAATGACATAGGTTCGAAGAGGCCCTCATGTGGTTCTCCTCAACAGTTTCGGAAAACCCTTTCAACTTTATACAATTGGTTGGCAGACTGTTTGTGCGTAGGTGGTTGTGAAACTTTCAAAGTAGTTGTTTTGGCATGTTGGTGTGGGTTCATCTTTGTCTTGATAAGTACTATGTCCTTAAATAGAACAGTTTGAACTTTCTTTCCTTGTAAAGGAGGTTGTTAGTTATTACCGCTGGACAATTTGTGCTTGCAAAATTGTGGAATGGTTATCCTGGGATGTACAAAGTTAGTTTAATCTGAAGTGAGGACGTTGGTAGCTGGCATAGACTTTATAATGAGAAATAACTTACCTTCATGCTGGAGAATCAAGTATTTTGTTACTTCTGAAGACTGATATAGTCCATCAGGTGTTTAAGAAAGCTGCATCCAGCCAAACATAAAGAAAGCCTCTCTTGATATTGTTCTACAAGCAGGATGCCAACTTTAGTTTATCAGTTACTTATCTACTTATAATGTGGAAGGTTGCTTTGTGACAAATTTTGGAATGCCATTTTGCAAGGCACACTAGCTCTGCTCATCTCAAGGCATGGAAAATTTAGAAAGAGAGGCTAGATGGGGATTTTTATAAGTTCTACTTATAGTGTCAGCCGTCAATGCTTAGGTTACAAAAGGTGAACATAACTCAAGATTTAGATCAATTCCAGATAGTATACAGGAATTTTTCTAGTCTTGTTTTGAGAAACTAAATAGTGATAAAAATTGAAGAGTTCTTCTGCTATATTAGTCCCTCTCTCTAATTTATTTATATATACTGATTATATGTTTCTCATATAGTGAATTTTTGAGGTTTTAAAGTGATGAGCATAATTTACTGGCGTGGGATGAGTCAGTTCAAGTGGAAGGTGTAATAGCATCTCCAAGCCATCCTCGACGTCTCTATTTAAGAGTACTGTGTTGCTCTAATCCGTCCTCTAAAGCTCTCTTCTAGTTGAGAGGATGAGTTTTGATACCCAAAATATTGAGGATGAAGATGAAAATGGAGTATGATCATGTATTGTGATATTGTCTATTCTAGGTGGTGGAAACTTCATTTATAAATTGGTTAACGTTCAAATGGTGCATATATTTTAGGATGAGACCAGTATTGAATGTTTTAAACAAAAGTCTAGAAAATGATAATAGAAATTTAAGAAGGAAAGTGGGGTATGTTCAAGTTTAGAGTGAGTTTTTTGAAAATTCGGGGAGGAAATTGAGTGTTGGGTTGGAGTTGGCATGAATAGGCCCTAGGGAAATACTCCAAAACTGCTTTTTAACAGATCATAATTTTTTGATTCTCTAGCCTAGAGTAGGTTGGACTTTGGAGAATGGAGATGCTCTGATGCCTTTTGAGCTCTTGACAATTGCGACGTCAGTTCTTTGGTTGTTGACTTGTTGAAGAAAGGGTTTCTAGCAATTTGTTTTCTCATTTTGATGTTTGGTGATCACGGCATGCTTGAATTAAAGCCATGACTTTTGATCACCTGAAAAACAAATGAGAGCTTTTGTTGCATTCTTTTTTCCTGGGAAGTTGTGAATTGGGATGAAGCCACGAGCTAGCTCAATTTCAATCCAAAATTATGATGAAGTTTCTTCTATGTCAAACAGAACAAAAGTCTGATGAAATTCTGTATGGGATATTCCTTTATTTTTAGTGGTTTTTGCCTAAATTGAAACCATGACTTTTGACCACTTGCTAAATTATAAAATGTGAGCTTCTGTTGTTTTTGTGTTATTAGAGAAGCTACGATGAAGCTACTGCCTAGTGGTCTTGTTCTTATTTCTGTCATGGCATCCTTTTTATTTCATGGATGTCGAGGTCCAACTGTCCAAATAGCCTTTCTTTTTATAATTATTTCCTTGGATATTTGAGTTGTTTCCTCTGTCACAATTGATGAAAGAATAGTGTTTAGTGACGATAATTTGTAGTGCATATGCTTTCTTATTACATGTGAGTTTATTGGATACTTGTTAAATCATGTTGTTGAAGTCTTAACAGCTGAAGGGAATAGTTCTTGTACCTGAAACTCTTGTTTTGTGGAACTCCAGTATTCTTTTCTTTGAGACTTATGGGCCATTTTATTTGTTGTTGATATCTTCCTCCTCTGCTTTTGTCGGTGATGCGAAAAAATAAGATGGATTTGCAATGTTGCTTTTGGGATGATATTCTTAACTCCTTTTGATATGTTTACTTGTGTGATTATTAAAGTTTGCATTAGCACACAGATATTGACGTTATATCTTTTTCGATTGGTGCTTGACATATCTATGTACGCCTAATAATCCCAAAATTTTGGATGGACGTCATTTTCACGATATTAAAATTGAGTTTGCCTCTTGCACCCCTTCCCCAAGTTGCCTTTGCGCGAAGTTTGTGCAAATTATGTGAACTACTTCCTTTGAGGTGTCTATGAATTCTGAAGAAGTGCCCGTTGTTGAATCTGATGTGGCCCATTGGTTGACATGGAAGTTGATGTCTGCAACTTCAGCAAAATGTAATTGCAGTCGCGTTTCAATCTTTTTGGTCTCCTTTTGTTTTCTTTCTGCTTTAGTTGATAATTTGAAAAACTCTATTGTCTTACACTTTTTACACGTGGAACAATCCATGGATGCGTTGAAAAAATGTGCTTGACTTGTGTATCACCCGTCTTCTCCACTTTTCCTAATATTCTTAGTAGCCTCACTTCGATTCTTTCTGTTTATGAAAACTCAAGAATGTTGTTCAACATGGATGGTAAGAGACTAAGAGTGGTGTACACTGTACAAGATGAGAGAAGCGAATCCTACTTGATTAGGAAAAAGTTGGGTTTGATAGTTATAATGGGAATTGATATTCACACTCCCTTTTTTGTTTTTTAGTGTTGAAAGTGTGTATTTTTTTTTTTTTTGCTAAAAGACAAAAAAGGGAGTGTGGATAACAAAAAATGGAGTGTGAATATCAATTCCCTTAATGTATTTGTTTTGAACAGTACAACCATTTAATATAGCAGATAGTTGCTTGTACTATGCAAGCAACAAAAGGGTTCTTATTGTCAATTAAGATACTTTGGACTAATATTCGTTCTTTATTCTGTAGAACTTTGAGATAAAACAAGCACTTAGGGTAGTTCAAGAACACAACAATAGTTGAAGTTAAGAAGAGAGTAAAGCAATGACTATTGATTCATTCAAAATGAGTTTAGATGTCTTGATTCATTTAAATATGATTCAGAATTCTCCATCATGTTGTGCTTACTCCCGGACCCTGGTTGATTTTCCTTGTTCAGGTTACTCCATCGTTCATATATCCTGCATATTGTTTACTCTTCTCAGTCGATATTTACGTTGTGCCATCACATGTTACTATGTTACAATTTCATGTTTTTTTCTTATCACGTCGAAACCTTCTATGATACTATTTGTTAACAAGACTGGAACTTTTGACATTGATTTCGTTTCTCCGTGTTGCAGACAGTTATTTGTAGACGATCATGTCGGAAGAAAACCTTTTCGAGTGATGCTGAAACTTGATGGAAGGTGTAGGAGGATATTTTGTTTAGCCCCTGAAAACACATTAGATATATGCTACTAGTGATTTTGCAGGACGAGGATATCACATGAGTAGCAGTAGGTTGTGAAGTTTGGATGATGCTTCCGTAATTGTGATACTTCATTTCTGTTTGCTGTTGGGAAACTACAGAATTAAGAATAGAGGGGGTGGGTATATATTCTGGTTTTGTCAACCGGTAGGGTAATTTGTTTTCTTGTTGGGTGCTTCGGAATATCTTTGGCAAGTGTATTACTACTGTTAAGGATTGTCCGATTCTATTTTGTTGTGAAATGACTTGTGTGTTAAAATTTTGAACTCGGCTGTCTATCGACCCGTGGCGCATAGATTGTGTATAGATGGGTGTGTGGAGCCACGCAAAAGATTTGAGCAAAAGATAGGAGCCGTTCATTAGTTTTAAAATAATGTTTTCAGTTAGTTTGTAAAAAATCAGTTCAATCGAATTGTTGTAACTGTAAAGTGTTTGATTTAATCTTTCAATTTGTCATTGAGAATCTAGATTCAGCTGTGATCATTTGCGTGGGGCTCGTAATGGGCCCGACAAGTCAACACACATATTATTAGAATGAAAATCCAAAGATTTCCAATTTTAGTATATCACAATGCAATTAGAACGAAGATCCAAAGATTTCCATTTCTTTTTTCTTTTTTTGACAGAATAAAAATACATTAAAGAAATAGGAACATGGTAGTTTAGTATACACCAAGGTTTTGAATCTCGCACTGGCTGGTGTGTATCGATATTGACCAAATTTAGTATCCTTTACTTTTAATCAGTTAGTGCAACTCCACACAAGTTCGGCCTTAGTCACAAAAAAAAGCCCTTCCACACATATTGTAGAAAAATAGCTTTTTGGTCACTTTTTGATTTTTTTTAGTATCTTTTTACTTTGGTATTTTTGTTCTTATTTTCTAAAATTTTGTTAGATTCACTTTACATAATTTTGGATTAATTATTCATCTTAACAAGAAGAGTCTAAAATGTAAAAACTTATGATTAAAAAAAATGTTTACTAAAGAAGAAATCAATACCAATAGTAGTATTTTGGAATTTTGTCGCCTAATATGAACTTTTTTCAAATATGGTCCACAAATTTATTGTTATGATTCCTCTCATCAAGACAGATGATTAATATCAAAAATCCTGACAAAAAGCTACACAAAAATTATGAAAAATAAAAAATACCGAAAAAATAGAAAACATAAATTTAGTGAAGTTTTCATCTCTAGTTCTTTTTCTTAACTACCCATGTTTAGCTCGTTGATACAACCCCAAAAAGTAATAAATTCAAGGTAAATGATTTTCATACTTCTTTTTTTTGATAAATGCACTTCATTTTTTGTCATTTAGTAAAAAAATTACACATAAAAATTTCATTAAAGGATAAAAAATACAATATATTTATCAAAATAGAGAGTGTGAAAATCACTACACTAATTTTAAAAGTAAAACACTGTCCGAAAATAAGACTGGGACTTGTTTCCTTGAAGTAGTGTATCTGAATATGGAAGGTCGAATCCATACAGAATTGCAATATATAGACGGTAATTAGGTGGATTAACGAGAGCTATTATAACTTGGGTTTTGGTTTGTTTTTCTCTGCTGCGTTTGTTTTTTGGTTTCCCATCCCTGATGGAGCTGTTTTCTCCCCTTCGGGCGTTTCCTTTGGTTTGGTTGTGCGTTTTTTCTACAGCGAATGTTGTGTCTAGAAGGTTTGTGTGTGGGAGTAGGGTGGTTTCATGTTGGCCTCTCTCTTGTGGTTTGATTCGCCCGTTGTGTTGTGGGGATCTTGCTCTTCGTGATGTACTATTTCTCCGATTAATGGAAACTCTTAACATTTTGACAAAAAAAATAAAAAACTTAGAAGCAACTAAGGCAGAGTTGGCATGGTTCCATTGGCTTTGTGCACAAAAGGATTTCTATTTTTTTATTTTATTTTCTTCTTGTTTTAACCTAATAACTCGGATCAAATTTTAAAATTTGTCACATTATCTATCTGTACTCGGCTTTCACCCAGTTTCCTCTTCGTTCAGCCTGGTTCAATTTGGGCCGTTTGTGGGCTTTTTTGGGTCCACGACAATGATCGAAATAGTTTACTTTTTAGACCTCTTTCAGAACACCGACCATGTCAAAAATCAATTTGATCGGATATCGTTTGATATAATTTTAAAATGCAAATCGTTTTAAAAAACTGGATTGCAACATATTTGACACAATTATATGAAGCTTAATGCATTTCAAAGTCATATCAAATGGTAGCTGAACAATCTAATTTTTGACATGATTGATGCTCTCTGCGAATTTTAAAAAGTGAATAGTTCCAATAATTGTTGCAAGTCTGGGAAGTGCCCACAAATGACCCAAATTGGAACGGAGAGAAAACTGAATCTAGGTCGAGTCGGACTTGAGGGCGCTCTTCTCCCCATTATACAAGCGTGTATTGAGTAAATAATGGGGTGTTGAGAACCACTACTAGTGAAATTGGTTGCTCCTCTCTCTTTCTGCAGTGGTGACCAAGGTTCGAGTCCCATCGAAGACAGGGCTTTGGGGGCTATGGATAGCCTCTGGAGGTTTTTCTGTGTTAAATTTAACACCCCCGCTAAACCCCACTTATGTATAAAAGATAATAATAATGGGATTTATGTTAAAAAAAGGAAAGAGTTATAATGGGGTGCAAATACCCTAAGGGAGTTCGGCTCCAGTCTGAGACTCTAACTATCGGAGAGAACACTCTTTCTAATT
Organism: Rhododendron vialii; assembly: GCF_030253575.1. NCBI lineage: Eukaryota > Viridiplantae > Streptophyta > Magnoliopsida > Ericales > Ericaceae > Rhododendron > Rhododendron vialii. Next base: position 28,805,441 of record NC_080562.1, on the reverse strand, counting down.
TTGGCTCATAATTTTTTTTTTTACTATCTCACTTCTAATAGAGACAGTTCATTTTGTTATGCTCATTGAGAATAAATACCAAGTACGCCAAAATTCATATTTCTTGAACATCATTTGATATGATTTTGTAACACATTTGGAACATATTATTACTATCTTACAAAAAATTAGATTGCAACACTTGAAACAAAACTCATTTATATATATATATTTTTGCAACAGTCCGTCTCCCGTAAGGACCACCTCATTTTAATAAAATGTGGACCTCCTTTTTCCGATCGAATTTCGATAATTCGAGCCGCTCAATGTGTTCAGCACGTGATTTTAAGGGTACCAATGATAAATCAACAAAAAAAATGACCGGGAAGGGCTTCATCTGAGCAGTTTTTGTTTGTTTTTTATCGAACAGTTCAAACAAAAACTGCTCGGATGAAGCCCTTCCCGGTCATTTTTTTTGCCGATTTCTCGCAAATACCCTTAAAATCACGTTCTGAACACATTGAGCGGCTCGGATCATCAAAATTCGATCGGAAAATGAGAGAAATGAGGAGATCCGCATTTTAACTAAAATAAAGACTTCCTCATTTGAGACTGACTAATTTTTGCAATATAAATAAATTTGTTTCGAAACTCATATTAAACGATAATCATCGATCAACATATTTGAAGCTCTCCGTGAACTAAAAAATATGAACGGTCCTGATTATTAAGAAGGGGGAGAGGAGCCGGTCTCACCCTACGCTCCATTGCAAGTTTGAAGCGGGAAAGAACACCCCGAAAGAGAGAGAGAGAGAACAGAGAGAGAGAGAGAGGGAGAGAGAGAAATGGCGCCAGTAATACAGAGCTCTCAGCAATGGGTCGAGAAATAGTAAATCATCATTCCTCTTCATTTCGCCTTATTGTTCACAGCGTATTGTAGATACTATATACCCTGATATAAACTGGCTGTAAAATTGACAATTTTTTTTTTATTGGTTTGTTTTCTGATGGAAACGCCAGTCGACCGAAGCAAGTGAAGGACGTAGCTCACCAGGACGAGGTCGTTCGCGTCCTCACTAACACTCTCGAGACCGGCAGCGTAAGTCGGTTTTTACTGTTCCAAGTTCAACGCATACATTGTTCATGTCCAGTCCAAAACCCTAGTTATTATCAACTAACTAGGGCTAGTCTAGTATAGGAGAGCAAATCTTGACGAAACCTTTTGTAACAGTCTTTGATTTGTTTGTGTCCCGTGTGAACTATTTCTTGTGTTTCTCCTAGTTTTTTGGGCTTTTTGTCCTTATAATTCCGTGTTTATTAGTTTGCGCCAAACTTTTGTAGATTTTTGATTCTTCTTGACGAGGAAAAGTAAATTTGTTTACTTGACCCAAATGTTTTTTGAAATATCCAAGATAAAGCCCGGATTCTCACATGACTGATTGGTGTAGTAGTGTTCTAGTGTAGGTTTTGTGAATACATAAACGTTGCTCTCCTTCATCTATGGAGGACCCTAATTTAGTAATGGCATTTGGGGTTGGTATTTTTTTTCCTCCCTTGACTTCTATCAGAGTTCAATCTGGTGAACTTAATGGATGTGGAGGAATTAGAAAACTCAGGCAATTTTTATCCATGATTTTGAATTTATGCTTATTCTGATTTTCGCAGCTTTGATATTTTGCAGTGCCCACATATGCTGTTCTACGGGCCGCCCGGTACAGGCAAAACCACAACAGCCCTTGCCATAGCCCACCAGCTTTTTGGGTACAACTCTATGCACACTTATGAACTATGTAGCACCGACAAGGACATGTGACACGACACTGACACGACTCCGACATGTAAATTTCAAAAAATTGGAGGACGTGACTAGTTTTAAAAAAATGAATGTACACAATTATATGAATAATTACTAAAACAAGTAAGGCTCTAATTGTAAATGTGCAACACCACATATACTTCAAATTTTATTCATCATTATGTCCTCCACAAAAGTATTTCAACGTAGAGCATTTCATTACACGTGTCTTACTAACCAATAAACCATCATCTGTCACACAAAAAATACGACTTCCGACTTCCCTAAGTTTTAATTATATGTTAGTATTTTGTTTATCACCCTCGACTTGTTTTCCAAGTGTCCGAGAGTGTCTAGTGTATTTTTTAAAGTGTCCCTGAAGTGTCCAACCAGAAAGCGTTGAGAAAAAATAGGACACATTGAATTTGAGTGTCAGACACGTGTCCGGAGAGTGTTGGTGTCCGACACTGGTATGTGACCTCTGTGAAGTGTCCGTGCTACATAGCTTATGAACTATATAATCAGAATTACATCTGATTTGTGACAAAATTGATAAATGGTTCTAGACTGTTAAAATCTGGTGGGGTGTATTTTTGTGGTTATACCTTGAGTATTGCACTTGTTATATGATTCCAGATCATTTGAATATTGTAGAATTATGAATGGTGTAGTTAATAACTTTTACTGGTCTTGTCCTGTACCCTGTAGACTAAGTTCAATGTATCGTCAAGGCATTTTTGGTCTCATTAGGAAGTAGCTGTTGCCAGGCTTGTGAATTTTCTTATTTGTGGAAGATTCCGTATGGTCATGTACGGGAAAAAGTAAGTAGATGCAACATTACAGAAAAGAAATAATATTACAATTAATGGAAATGCTAAGGGGAGGGGAATGCTGATATTGACATGGAATGCCGCAGGAAAAAGGATAAGAGTTTATTAAACTTGGTTGATTGTATGGCTCTTGACATGTCACAGTCAAGAAAAGTGTTCATGTAGGCTACGCCTATTGATTGGAACACAAGGCTTCATCTGGACTCTGAATCGAAAATTTGAATCTGTTGATTAGAGCAAGAATAGTGCAAGGAAGAGAAAGAGGAGTTGAATAGTTTTAAGATATTCATAATGCAGGGTATTAGTAAAGGGGACCTTTCTCTCTTTTGCCGGTTATTACAGTTAGCAAGGTCTTTGTAACGGGGTTACCTTTGGATCTAGGATATACTTCATGGTCATTAAGGCTGTTAGGAGAATGATCTTGAGGGGATTCTAGAGGGGATCGGTACGAAGGATGAAGGCGGGAAGTATGTGAAGAAATGATTAGTTTATTGGTAGTGGAGTTACTGGTTGTGGACCTGTGGCTTATCTGGTTTGGTTCTGTAATAATGCGGTTGGGTTCCTTACATGCCTTGACTGCCTTCTATGTAGGGTTTGCTATTAGGTTCCTTCTTCAATGCCAGGGTGATTAGTGATATGAGACTTTGTTGTGGATGGAGAGTAAGACATTGGTATCATATGCTAATGTGGTGAAAAGACTTTAAAGGCAAGATTCCCTGATATGATAACATACTAGTCTTAGCCTCAATAGGGTATTACTTGGAGAAAGATGGAGCAAGGTTGGTTGAGCTTCTCACCACGGATTAGCCATGCAAGGCTAGGAAGTATATATGATTTTTATGCCCTTTTCAGCCGAAGGTATGTTTTTAAAGTTGGCCCAGGGCCACCTTCTCCGTGTTGTCCACTCGGTTGAGTCTTCTTAAGTTGAAGTTCTTAACGTTGCATTAAAAGAACACAGAGAGAAAAAATCTGTGTTTCTCATATCGTGTTGCATTCTTTGCCATGGAAGGCCTCAAAGAGTCTAAAATCTACATTCATGGACTATTGGTTAGTGAGTGTCTTCTTGAGTTTCTTCAAGGAACAAAACAATGTGCATTTGAACTTCATTTCATAGTATCATTTCTTGATTGGTGTCTGGTGCTGGAAAGAATCTTGACTATGGATGATCTTGTTAGGATAGACAACTTTCTTCTCATCGAGTGTTGTGCAGGCTAAATATTTGACATACCCGTTCCCTACAAATTGTCTCTTCAATGTACTGGGCTTCTTTTTATACCCTGACAGAATTGCAGTTTGGCAACCTGGTGGAAATATGGAAACTTCATTTATATGTTTGCAGAAAGCTGCACTTTTTAAACGAATTGTATTTTTGTTTTCTGTAACATGTTTTTTGATGAATGGGCTCGGTTTTTTTGTCCCTCGATGAATGTGTGTTTTTTGACATGCCCAGCTGAATGTCTATCAAGATTGCGTTTTGTTTGGTTACTTTTGACTACTTCATGATAGTGACTATTGGGTGCTCGGTTGTGTACTTGTTCAGGTTTTGCTTTGAAGAAATCTTTGGCTTCTTGTTTTCTGTTAGAGACAACAATCTTACCTTAACATCTGCTTACTAAAATTTCCTTCTCAATGTTCTCTGATACCTGATATTTGCTGGGTTCCTTTAAATTTCTTTGCTACTTCAAATATATATGACTCGTTGGCATCATCTGTTGTTTTGCTTCCTTTCAATGGCACCGTTTTGTTTGCCAGACCTGAACTCTACAAGTCTAGAGTGCTGGAACTTAATGCAAGTGATGATCGTGGAATCAATGTAGTTCGCACAAAAATAAAGAACTTTGCTGCTGTCGCTGTGGGTTCTGGACGTCAAGGGTATACGATTCTATCTTGTGATTAGTTTACTCTCCTCATTTTATCTTGTGTCAGCTTCTTTCTGTTCATTTGAATGCCTTTGGTTTACTTCAGGGGGTACCCCTGCCCACCTTTTAAGATTATAATCCTAGACGAGGCAGATTCCATGACTGAAGATGCTCAGGCAAGTTTGTGATTTGTACGGTTTTGCTAATTCAATCTTGTTCCAAATTAAACGTTCAATGATTTACATTTTACTTTACAGAATGCTTTGCGGCGTACCATGGAAACTTACTCCAGAGTCACAAGATTCTTTTTCATTTGTAATTACATCAGCAGGTGCTTTTTCTGATTCCTTTTTCCAGTAATGCTTTACCTACCTTCCTACCTATCTACCGTTTTGTTTTCTGTGAGGTGTTAACAGAGTGATACAACTATTAGTATTAAGTATTTATCCTTGCAATTTTGCTCTGATTTGAAGAAAAACTGTGATAAGGAAGAATACGTGTGTAAATACATTTAGACTTGCTCTTGTCATGCATTGGAGATTGTTGCATCTCCTTATTTATTCATTGACAGTTTGAAGTTTTGCAAGGTTTTGGATATGCTATCTTTCTTGTTGCTAAGTAAGACATCCCGGCAAATGCATAATACTAAACAGTACTACATGACAAAAAGGATCATTTCACATGTACATTTGTACCTGGAGAAGGATAAAATTTTGAGTTTTGCAGTTGTATCTCATCGTAAGAGCAAAAACATCGAGTAACCTTTTTGGGAAAACAAGACAAGGTCAGACAATTTCTATCCTTGCAAACTTTTTTGGATTTTTTCCAACTCAATTCAACTTTCAACAAGATATCGAATTAAGTGAATTGGGTGCATCACCTCACCCGTATTTTTTTTCCTCCTATTTTAGAAGTGGTGTTAATTGTTGGGGTGCTCTGATCTAGTCACTATAAAATGGATACTAATATACGTAGGTTTCAGCTGTTTTGCAATTTTGTGACAATTCCTTTAATTATTGAGGGGAACAATTTTAAGAAGGGTATGGTTAATCTGGGGAACTCAAACTCACTGCAAATGTGGTTAATTTTGCCGCAATACCTTAATGATCAAAAAGAAGAACTTTGAGAACTTTATATTTTACTTTGTCCTGTTCTTTATAGGATCATAGAGCCCCTCGCTTCTAGATGTGCAAAGTTTAGGTTCAAACCACTTTCAGAAGATATCATGACTGGTCGTGTATTGCATATTTGTAAAGAGGAAGGCCTCGATCTGGATTCAGAGGTAAGGATACAAGATTAGAAGTTTGTTTTTGGAGAATAAGAGTTTGGGCTTTTGCTAACAGGCTTCATTTTTGCATTCTTAATATTTTTGTTTTCTTTGCGATTGTAGGCTCTTTCAACCTTAAGTTCCATCTCACAGGGTGATCTTCGTCGGGCTATAACGTACTTACAGGTAAGATTAGGTTTGCCATTCTCTATACATCGTCGTGTGGTTCCTTTCTGTTATCTTTGATACTTTTGATTGCTTTATGATAGAACTTTTGGTTATCGTTACGTAACTGGAGTATTTCGCTGATCCAAGTGTATTGTTGTGAAACCATGACCTCTTTGCATTACCGTGTTAACTAAAATTGCTTGCATGAATCTCATGCAATGAATCTTGGTTTGGTGGCATTCTTATATGAATGGTGTTAAGTTTAAACTTGCCAAAATTCAGGGCTGTAGTATTGGTTGAACATTCTGGGCTAGATGATATGAGATGGATAGTCCGACGTCAACAAAAGAAACACGATAACCAGACAACCAGACAGTCAGTAGAAGGAATGGAAAGGATTGAAGGGTGCCTTGGTGGTAGGGGAGTAGGAAGCTTTTGATAGAGCACTTTTGGATTGGGTGGAAAACGTAGTATGGATTGCACAGCAGCATACAGCTAGATGATTTGAGACAAGTAATCTTGAGCTGGATTGACTACATGGGAGCGGGTGGCTTGGTCAAATGTTGCTATGTCAATGTCTGAAGCAAGCTCAGGAATACAGGTCAAATGGTTTGCATCAGGTTAGGCCAATTGGCTTACAGGCTTAGCGGGTTTCCAGTCTGGATGGTGTTGGAAATATTACAGCTTTTTAAAAGAAGGTTTGCTTTAGGCCAACTGGTTTATTTTTTTGAATGGGTTTGGTTGTGTGGCTTCCAAGCTATTTCATGTTAGAAGAGCTGGCCTGTGAGGGGACAATGCTTGCACCTGACATGATAAAGTAATTTTTGTAAAACAATGGACTGGTCACTCACCCAACTGTATTAAGAAGTAAGAACCAATCAACGTTTGGTACTACTGTAAGTGGTATATTCTTGCATAAAGCGAAACATCTATTTCAGGTACCTTGGCCACAAATACAATCAAGGGCTGCTCAAAAAAACGTAAAGCCAAAGGAAGTTCAAACAACATTGTTTCATTAGTACTAGTGTTGCTGTCTCAAATGTATGCTTGTGTGATGAAGCTTCTGTTTCAAAGTCCAGCATAATAGATATTTCTTCACGATAACTTATTTTTTCAAATATTATCGTTGTAGGGAGCTGCTCGATTATTCGGATCATCCATCTCTTCCAAGGACTTAATCAGTGTTTCAGGGGTTAGTTTTTCCTTTCACCATCTTGCTTTTGGAGTTTGCACATAGAGAAGATATTTTATGAGTCAAGATATGGAACGATCGGCTTAAAATTATTCTAGCATGATTAGTTTTTTTTTGAAAGAGTGCTCTCAGTTTGTACTTAAAGGAATTGTTTGCATTGTGCTTTTGCTTTTTCATGTTAGGTTAAGCAATACATTTTGCTGACGTCCTCCGTCCTGTGTAACCTATGTATTAACGGAAATGCAAATATCTTTCCAGTTTTGGAAAGGAGGTTTTAGGTATTCACTACATGAATATGCTTTTCAAGGAACTCTTTGGAGAAGCCATCAAATCAATTTTCAGATTTGCTTTTGCTTAGTTCATGCCTTAGATCTTGAAATAGGAACTTAGATCCTGTTAGGTATGGGCCTATGGTTTGGCACTGGCAGGATAACTCTGAATCCGATTTGGGTTAGTTTGGCAATTCTTTCTCCCCGGATGAAATCAATCTAGTGGTGAAAGTCTTACAGAACTGTTAAGAACCAAACCGCATTTATGCTGCTAAAAAGTATCAAATATTAGTGCAATTCTTGGTTTAATGGTGAAAATGAAGTCCTAGCATGTTTTTATTTCATTGTTATCTGGATTATTCTGGAGGGATACAACCTTGTTTGGCTTCATACTCACTATTTGCTCAGTAGGCGTTCCAACATCTTAATAGCCTTAACAAATTATATGTGAATCTAACTTTTAGAAGTTCCGAGCTGATTATGGGACATTTGAAGTCACTACTTTTGTCATAATCTGGAGTTCTCTGCTTTGTTGTTCTGGTTTTCTTTTATGGTACAATTGATGGTTTAGTTGTAATAAGCACCAACACTTCATCTAGGCTACCATGCTGGTGTGAGACACTTTCGGCCCATTTCATACTTCAGGAAATTGAGTTTTGGTGCATTGAGCGTGTCCCCTTAAGAGGTGTCCCTCCACTCCGAAAAAATATGTCCAAAGTATTAGCGCTCATTTAAATAGCACTGACTCCAAATTGTTCAATCTTCATTAGTCACTTGCAGGTAAAGAACTATTCAGCTCCCGCCCACCCCCCCTCTTCTCTCTCACACCTCAGATTGACGCCCCTCCCTCTGCAATGCTTAACAGAGAAAGAAAGACAGGTCTCATACGTAGAAACAAACATTTAGAGAGATGAACAGGATAGAGAGAGCGCTGTTGTAACTTTTGAAATGGACTTTCTGCTTATCTCTCGCTATTGCATTCCCTCATTCATGCTGTTGATCAACTGCATGCTTCTACACATCCCGTGGGATCGTTGTATTGTACTGATTTTGATGGCTTTGGTGATTGAGATACCCTGCAGATATTTGTTTGCTTTTTTTGTTAATTAGTTCGAGTTCAAAATCACGATCTACCTTTTAGATGTCGTATTAAGTACATTTTTTAATTTATTCTTCCTGTGTCTGTAACGTTGCTTGCAGAGTTACTTTGTATTACTGTGTGCATGTTAAGCACATTGCAGTTGCATATAAATGATGGAATGTGATATTTTGTGTTTGGAAGATAAGCATTCTAGAGAAAAAAATGCCTAGAGGTGCTCAACCTTTGTAAAAACCTACAGATGTTAAGCAAAATTCGTAGCCTTGTGTCCTCATTTCCTAGTTCTTGGGAAATCACCATATTGGCATGTCCTTGACGTGTTTATGTCGCGTCCTATACATGCTTCTTAAACATGTCTTTGACGTGTTTATGTCTCGTCCTATGCTCATCAGAGTTGGGGTTTGATATTTTCCGCAGTCTAGCCTGCCCTTCTGGGCTTTCTTTGGTGCCTCCTGGACTAGGCATGAAGGTTGCCCACCTTAGAGTAAAAGCCTGGTAGGAAAAGAAACTATTTGTCTTTTGATTTAGGAAATCTTTCAAAGCTTTCTTAGTCACTTCACCTAGTATGGAACTCTTTGGGGAGTTTGGGTTTGTGTCTCTAGCATATAGAATGTTGGAGAACAGCTGGTGATTACACCAGGAGCCTAGGAGTATCAACTGTCTTCTTGTTAATTAATGATTGAGGTCTATTTCGGCTGTCAAAATTGATTAATCTTGTTCTTGCTTCTCTGCATCCTTTTTTCACCTTAGGTTTACAGAAACACCATTTTGTTCCCATTGCAAGGCCAACCATAACTTTCCAACTCTTGAGCGGCGACTTAGGCTTCAAGAAAACCAATATCAATAATCTCTTATGTTTGTTAATGCTGGCTTTAAATTGTTATGAGATAGGATGGTGGCTTCATTAAGGCTTACAGAACTCTTTAAGAGATTTTATCAATCTCACTTGAAAGGAAGGATGGCTGAGATTGTGACTGCCAGTTTTTTGAAATGTGTCCACAAACTTTAACTTCTTGCTTCCTGTGCTGTTCAAGTATAGTTGCCATAGCAAGGGATTATATTGTGGCCAACCAATTTCAAGCCTGGAATCTTTCACTTTCTTACCTGTTACCTTTAACATCCCACTGAATGAAGTGTGTTTAGTTTTGAACGTTTGATCGTACTCTCTTTTCTCAAAAGTGTCTGTCCTCTTATTTTCGTTCCCTGCCATTTGCTGACCCGGGACTTGAAATTAATCAGGTCATCCCCCAGGAGGTTGTTCAGTCTCTTTTTGCAGCTTGCAAAGGTGGTGATTTTGACGTGGTAAACAAGGAAGTCAATAATGTAATTCTAGAGGGATATCCTGTTTCTCAGATGCTTTCTCAGGTAATACAGTAGTACTAGTACATGATATTCAATGTTTCTCAAATAATTATCGTAAAGAACTGAAGGGGTAAATATACCGCTTTTACTTTTGCTCCAGTTGTTTGAGGTAATTGTTGGAGCTGATGATATATCAGATGAGCAGAAAGCGAAAATATGCAAGAAGTTGGCTGAAACAGATAAGGTTGGCGACATTAAACAATTCATTCCATTGCTAGCCCAGTATTCCGCATTCAGCAGAAAAACTTCTTCATTTTGGTTTGTTTTGATGTTTTAATCATATTGAAATGAGGTTTGGTAAATGACGTAATCTCCAGTCAAGTAACAAGACATCACGCATTATTCTTGTGAATTTTGAAATTGATTGATTCTCGATGAAAATGAATGTACAAATACACAAACCTTTGTATAAACCATTGATAAAGGTCTTAACATGTTCAATGGATCTCATAGACTTATGAAAAAACTAAGTGGCTGGTACCCACTGGCGACAAGGGAGGTTCGTGTCTTGGGGATGGGATTTTTACCGTGGTGGTTTGTGGAGAATTGCTGCAGTGAAAATACATTTTAGTTTTGATAAGCGATGTGAATTCAAAAGATGAGTAAAAAATGAGAAAGGAGCAACCACAAGGCTGTCGTTTGTGCCCTCCAGGGAATGATGCCTTTGTATTAAACCAAATTCGGGACTGTTGTTGGCGTCATCCCATCTGTTGGATCCCTTCACATATGAGGTGTCCTCATCTTATTAAAAGCTCCAGAAATGGTTGACAGAGACTTCGTTATAGCGGATCTGAACACATGGTTTTCATATTGATTCTGAAAAGTTCGAAAAGAGGTGAAAGCTTTAATATATATATTTTTTTGGTTTCTACTTTTATTTATATCCAAGAAATTATCTCCCATAGATCTTTGACAATACATGTGGTATTATATTTATCAATTTATGATAATCCTTTCATATTGACTAGTTATCATTTATAGTGAGTTCTCACAAAAAACTTCGATAAATTGATGATTACGTGATAATTTATCAGCATTTGCACTTTATGAATTTTGGTAAATTCCTCATGTTTTGCATTTTCTGAGTCTTTTACGTGGAATTCAATATCTATTACAGGGTTCTATTGTTAGATTCTTGATGCTATTTTAAATTTGAAAGAAAAGATATTCATTATGTACTTCACTTGGTAGGGAGAGATTGTAGAGAGAAGAAAAGAGATAAAAGGAAAGGATTTAAAGTTCAATAATTATTATAAATTCTATATTATTGGAATTTTGGACAATATAGTAGCTATTTGGGATATTGTAGGGAATTTTCGTGTATTTAAATACATTTTAGAAAGTTATCAATTGAGGTGGAATGTACTTATAAGTTTTTTCCCAACTTAGGAGATAACCCGGAATTTCCCTCCATTATCTCTCCAGAAAATTGTTCTCATGGGTCATGGCCCCTCCAAATGTTTAAAAGCCCCTAGTATTTTGAAATTTTGAAAAAACTCTTGTTTTAAACCTAAAACAAATGAAATAAGGCCTTGTTCTCTCACAAAGCCATGATGCAAGTGCAAGTTTAGGGATCAATACCTAGTTTTTTGTGCATATTTTTGTAAGATTCTGTGGAAATATACGTTGTACAATTGAACGCTTACTGATGGAGGTTCAGTTTATTGTCATCTCATTTTACGTTACTTTGGGTAAAGAATGTCAGCGTTAGGATTGATGGGTGCCCTTTCTGAGTTAAGTTCCTGGATCTGCCACTCTCTCGTATCAATCTGTCTTCTTGATTGAAAATGGTTACTCAAGACCACTTGAAGAGATTTCGCTGTATATTGGTGATGTTCATTTTTTATTTTTCCTGGTATCGTGCACAAAGATTTGGGCATTTCCACCTGCCCAAGACACACAAACGCCTGAGAGATTATTTGGTTGATCAACTAGTAGTGGTTACAATTCTTATGTTTTTTAATATTTAGGTTTATCGGTTTGCTTCAGCTTATACTTGAATAACTTTCGAAAGAGAAAAATAATTCAGTAATTCTTTTGCCTTGTGGGGTTGGCAGTGTCTTGTAGATGGAGCTGACGAGTATTTGCAGCTGTTGGATGTGGCCAGCATTACGACGCGAGTACTTTGTAACATGCCACTAGAACTTTCTTATGAGAATTAGGTACTATGATACAGCTTTTGTAGCAAATCGTGAAGGGAAAAACCCGTCCAGAATATGTTATCTGTAAATTTTGTAATCTTTACTCTTCATGAGACACGGTTTTCCCTCTTTTTTGTTTGCCATCTTTGAAGATGGATATTTAATCTTCGATTTTGTCTAGGTGTAAGCTTGCAACTGGACTCCATTGGCTCCTGAATATATCATTCGTCTGGGGGTTGACGCTATTTCCAGACCATGATAAACTGTAATTTTTTTTTTCTCAGATAAACTGTACTTGGTTTCCAGTTTTTCTGCTCCTCTTACATTCATTTTCTGATTACATTTCGTCTTTTTTTTTTATTTTTTTATCAGCTATCCATATCATTTCCTGTTCTTTTGATCGCCTCATTCGCCTGGGGTTTGATTTTGCATCAGGGGGAAGTCAGTACGGTGCAATCTGGACATGACTTCTAAATTTCGCATGACAATAAAATTGCTGGGAGTATGATTGTGTTCCTTTTGCAGAAAGTTCCTCTGGGTTAATCTTGGATTCACTGTTGGCTTCAAATCGGTGTTGCCAGTGAAAAATGTAGCCCATCCCTGATCCGATAATTAGATTGTTATCGTTCGAATTTTCAGGCTTGCGTGCAAACAGCTCTAGTTTTTAGAGACTAAGGTGATCCGGTCGGCTCTAAATTTCTGCCAACAATAATGTGCTCAACAAATCAATGAACTTAGATTCTTCAAGCTTTGTTTGGATCGGTGTTCAGATTGATTGTCTCCAAACATTACAGACACCGTGATGAGCTGCGACGTGGTGCTCCGGATTACTTTACAATCACACGTTTCTGTGAGATCAATATACTTAGTGGTAGATTCATATGAATACGTGGTTGTAAAGTCGTTCGGAGTACCATGTGACAGTACTCCTGGACTATTGTATAATTTCACCCAGACTCGAGAGTTTTCGCTCTAAACAAGAGTATTTGGCAACACATTCCAAAATTTAAACCCCATTTGGCAGTAATTTTTGTGTGCCTCAATTATATGAGTAATGCTAGGAATATAACTTTAACACGTAACTTCGGACACCACTTCATGTACCCATTCATTGCACGTGAGTTCACATGCATCAGGCGGCTTAGAAATACAGTTGTATCCGAATGTTGTGTTTGCCATGTGGTATTGGAAGGTAGTTGGCTCTATGGTAGGGCTCATTATTCGTATGTTGATGTTTGAGCCAACATAAAACGACGGTTGTTCGGTTAAATAAGTCAAATGATTTATTTTTTTGTTTTTATTCAAATTTTTTCCACATTTGTTAGTTTTTCGTCAACTTTTTGTGGATTATTTTCTTCTTCTTGACGAGAGGAATCTAAAAAGTAAAAAATTACGATTGAAACCTAAATTTTTTGAATAAGCCAATAAGCCAATTTTTTTTGTCTTTATTCAAAATAATTTGAGTTTCGATCATAATTTTGTACTTTTTAGACGAAGCAATAATCCACAAAAAGATGGCAAAAAACTACTAACAAATTCCAAAAAAATTAAATAAGGACAAAAAAAAAAAGCCATTTGGCTTATTTAGCCGAACAAATGATAACACGTGTCAAGGCAAGGCAAGTGGTTATCTCTTTTTTTGAACTGCTGTTAAGTGGTTATCTGCCTAAAAAAATTCTCCATTTTCTTTCTTGGTAGAATAAGATATTCTTCAATATTGGAGAGCCTTTCTAGTCTTTCTATCTTCCTCTGTTTTTTTCAGACACGGGTATGGACTATGGAGAGGAGGAGGAGGAAACGAAAGTAAGAGTTGAAATCAGACATCAGAAATAAGGAATCAGAAAAACTTCTTTACGGGGCTTCCCGTGAATAAAGGTTTACGGCGCTCAATCGCACATATTCAAAAGTATTTTAAACAGTTCGGATTAAAAATCAATCTCAACCCTTGATTGCTGAAATAAACGGTCGAGATTGTGCGGAATCGTGAATAAATTATTTACGGCTTTGCTGTGAATAAGTTTCTCTCACAAGGAATAGCTCATGGACAAGGAATAGCTCATGGACTAGAGAAATTACTGTTACCAGAGGCATGTCTAATCAATTCACAAAAAGTTTGGAATTCACGATTGAAGTGTATGAATATCGCACATTTTTTTTGTTGTGTTATGTCCAAAGCACGGAATAATCCCGGAATTTCCCTGTAACACATCCACGAGCAAGAATAGAGGAAAGAAGACAGAAGTGACCCTGCTGAGATTATAAAATCACCAAGAGTAGCTACTTCCTCCGTCACTTTTTAAGTATCCCACTTCGTAACTCCAACTTATTAGAAAGTTATTATGATTACACCTTTCACATCAATTTTTATCTCCATTTTCCCTCTTTACCCTCGATGGAGACACCATCATTACATTTTTACTCACTAACTTTTCAAAATGGAATCTACTTTTAGGGGCAAAATAGAAAATTCACAAACTTTTACCCACTAACTTTATAAAATGGACACTTATTGAGGGACAGCCCAAAATGAAATACTGGACTATAAAAAAAGGACGGAGGGAGTATCATTTTTATTAGGTTTGCACACAATTAACCCCACATTTATCAAAACAATCCTCAATACTTCTAGTAAAAATCATTTCTCGCCCTTTATTATTGCCAAACTCAATCAAATTTTAATAGCTCTTGGTGTGTGACTCCATTATGTACAAATTTTAGTTCCGCCTCTGTTCACGTCAGATTCAACATAAAACACATGAAACCTACGTAAATATGTAATGGTATGGGTGGTTGAGATACCACGTAATGATGCCGAATGTTTGAATTATTAGTCAGTTCCCTCCAATCCCTTAATTTAATGCGATGATGAAACCTAACTTTTGGTGTTATTTTCCCTTCAAAAGTCAAGTGATGAAAAGTATATGCATGGACACACAAACCTCCACTCCACTGGCCCACACAAATCCACTTCCCTCGCCTCTAATCTCGCTCATGAGGCCAACAATAATCATCTTCTTCATCTCTCGCTCTCTCTCCTCCCCCTTCCAATCCTACCTATATATACATTACACTATCACACACACACAACTCAAGTAAGAGAGAGAGAGAGAGAGAGAGAGAGATGACTATAGATGATTCTTTCAAGAAACCAGGGGCCATCCCATTTAAGTGGGAGATCCGACCCGGTGTCCCCAAGCTCCATCACCAATCCCCATCACCACAACAATCACCCTCGTTTAATCTCCGCCGTTCATTGCTCGAACATCACCAACAACAGAAACAGCAATCCATCAATCACCACCGTTCGTGCCCAACCACCCCGATAAAGCTCAGCCCACCACCTTCCGGGTTCCACTTCCGCCATCCACCTCTGGAGCCCCGTTCCCGCTCCACCCCACGCAGTAGACCCGACCGATCCATTTTTGCCCCACCCGACAATGTTGGTTCGGGTAGTTGCTTTCCAAGTCCTTTGGTACTCATTAGGCGAAAGGGTGATAAGAAAAGAAGTCGGAGGCCCAAACCCGAGACCGACTTTGAGCCCGATTACACTTCTGACCTTGAAACCCTGTCCAGGTGGTCCGGGTCGACCCGGAAGTCCGTGTCTCTGTTCCGTGACTCACCCTCATCATCCTTCTCTTCCCACCGGTCTTCGCCCCGGCCCGTTAGCGATGATGAGTGGGCCTGGCTTGGGCTTTTCTAGAGAAATTCACAATAGTCCATTGTGAAATATTTTGTAAGAGTACAATATTTCAGACAAAAATGCTACGAAGACAGATAGAAGTGCAAAAATCCGTTCGACGTGTGTACCTCACATTTACGGTGGGAGAACCACGTATATCAAGTGGGTTCGGATATGTGTATTTTTGTCTTATTTTAGGAGTCTTTTTTCATCATAGGTTGGTGTGAAATTTACACACTTTATAGGAGATTCGCTTCTCACTTTGTGGTGAGGAAAGCCTTGGGTGCAAGAAATAGCTCTTAGTATATAGAGCAAGATGATGTAGAGTTGACTATTTGATTTTCTCCACGCCTCCCTTTGTAATAGGATGCTGATTGTGGAGCGCCTGCGTACATAAGTGGAGTGCGAAAATTAATTTCTTTTGTAATACTTCTACTTTCTTCTGATCGGCCCCTTGGTAGAACCTTTTATCTAAAATCTGTACGAAATATTATTCTACTTCATCTTTGACGTTATGAGTTTCATCTTTGACATTATGAAGTTGGAGAGTGAGTGATTTTTAAAATACTCCTCCCCTCTTAATGATGGATTACTATGCCTATTTTAAAGATGGTTAGTTCCTCAGTTTCTCCGTCCTAATTTATTTGTTTGTGTATGAAATTCAAACTTATTAAGGGGATACAATGATTACCATTTAAAGATTTTGATTTTCCAGGAGTGGTCCTCACTTTGTCGAAATTCAATGAGAGTATGCACATCCTGTAGTTTATAATTTTGCAAAAAAGAGGCGTCATTGAGGGCACTTTATAAGTTAATTTGAAATTGGACAACTTTTGAGAAGCGAAAAAGTCAAAAAGTATGCAGTGAAGTTGGATAGAGTTATTAGTTCAGGAGACCGTTAAAATACATAGACTCTAATATTTTACTGGGAATCAAAGTGTCTTTTGCGAGTTTTCGTCAATACTTAATTTGGGGAGCAACGGTAAAAACTAAGCCAATTTGGAACCATAAAATTAGTGACAATTTTTGTGAG
This sequence comes from Rhododendron vialii, assembly GCF_030253575.1. Lineage (NCBI taxonomy): Eukaryota > Viridiplantae > Streptophyta > Magnoliopsida > Ericales > Ericaceae > Rhododendron > Rhododendron vialii. Next base: position 28,788,768 of record NC_080562.1, on the reverse strand, counting down.
GACCTAAATATTTGTCCCAAAACGTACACTTTGTGGCAAAATAACCATTTCTGGCATAGTGTGTTTGACTCGATCGTGTGTCCATCTCCCACTTTTCATTTGACAAAATAGATTGTTTTGCAGTAATTCATTAAGAACTATACAAAATCCAAAGTGACCTACCTCCTAGAGCGTAACCACGCTGTTTTCATACTTATAAAATCCGTACTTCATTTGTCCCCAAGCAAAAGAGATAATAAAAAGACAAAAAAATAAAAAAGAAGAAAAAAAAGTTCAAGAACAAAGCCATGAATGATTCATGTCATTACCTCCACGTACAAGAAAACTAATCAGAGTCTCAGATGCTAGCAATGAGCAGGCGACATCGTTCACTTGGATTTCAAAGAAGTAATCGAGTGTCAGTCTCTGCACTTGTGAGGCCGAATAGTGGCTAGCTGCTCCTTCATGTGTATGTCATGTGATGTATCAGGATAAAAATGGATCCCACAAGTATGTGTGAGACATTGAAGCATCCGTAATGGGTTTGTTAACTAGTGTGTTAATTGTGTGTGCTAAGACTTAGCAAACAAAAATGTATTTTTTGTGCCATAATGCTTGTGTGCTAGAGTGTGTTATAGTGTGCTAATATGTGTGCCAAGTTTGGCAAAGATGCTAGCAAACAATATTTTAACACACAAATTTACCAAATTCATTATGGGTGTTCTAATGCACTTCTATGTTATCAATGTCTAACACACACTTATGGGACTCATTTTTATTCTAATATACTTTTTAACAAATATTTTAACACACAAATATATCAAATCCCATTGCGGATGCTCCAACAAACATTTTAACACACAAATATATCAAACCCCATTGCAGATGCTCCAACAAACATTTTAACACACAAATATATCAAACCCCATCTGTTGAACACAAAATTCGAGTCTACGAAAAAGACGGAAAGATGTTGAATAAGTCAATTTTATTAATTTGAGAAATTTAGGGTTACAATCTCTGATGCAATTTTCAAAGAAAATTAATCCTCTGATTCTTCTCTTTGGATGTTGAAACGAGAGCTTGACAGCTTGATCTTGATTTGAACGGCGATATCTTCTGCGGTCTTTGTGAAGATGACGACGACTTTGTCGGGCTTTGACTTGATGGCTTTGAAGCTTCTTCTCAAGTTGAATTGCTTGATCTTCTCCAATTCGGTTGAAAAAGATGGCGGATTTGTGGATATTGACTTGAGAACTTTGGAGCTTCTTCTCAAATCGGTCTTTGAGATCTTCTTCAATTTGGTTGAAGGAGATGCAGATTTGCAGAAGTTGACTCAAATCAGTATTTGAGATCTTCTTCAATTTGGTAGAAGGAGACTGATGATTGGTGGATTTGGCTTGAACGTTCTTCAGGGCTTGGATGCTTTGAACTGAAGAACATCTGGCTTGATGTGGACTTGAAATATTCTGAAGGGCCTTTGCAGCTTTGATCTTCAGAACTCCAAAAGCTTGCGTGTGATGGATGAATGTGAATTCTGAAGGGCTTGGAGGCTTTGATCTTCAAAGTTCTGGAGTTTGGATTTGATGATGGAGATTTGACTTGAGCATTCTTTAGGGCTTTGAAGCTTTGATCTGAAGGACCGTTTTGTTTGATGTTGGCTTGACTTGAATGTTCTTCAGAGCTTTGAAGCTTTGATCTGAAGAACAAGAAGCCTTCTTGTCGGATGCAGACTTGAAGACTTCTGAAGGGCTTGAGGGCTTTGATCTTCAGAGCTCTGGAGCTTATATGCTTCAATATGCAGATGGTTAAATATGAGAGAGAGCACCTCTATTTATAAGAAGGATGTGGGATGGAGACTCCAATCTTAACCTTCTATATTGATCTCTTTAATTATTTCCTTTATTGAATTTAAAAGGAATAATAATTATTTGATAATTACCTTTCCTTTCTTTTTATCTTAGAAAAAGGTAATTATATATAAAGAGATATATTATTATTCACCAATTGGCCTAATTTGATTGGTCAGACTTGATAAAATAATAACTGTGTCATTTTTGATACGTGACACCATTTGATTGGTCCATTTACATGTCTCTGACTTTTGACCACGGACATTTGGCATCACTTGATTGGCTCGTCCATGAAACTTTGACTTATAGGCACTTGGCAACATTTGATTGGCCAATTTTTATGCCCTAGCAACACGTGGCAATTTGTGATAGGCTAGAATTTTTACATGCCTACACCATTGAACACACAAATATATCAAACCCCATTGCGGATGCTTCAACAAATATTTTAACACACAAATATATCAAACCCCATTGCGGATGCTCTAAGGAATTTACTAATGGAGCTTAAATATTTTGCACAAGAAAAAGCAATGAAAATATTTGTGGATAATCAATCGGCGATAGCAGTAATTCGATCTTCCATGATTGTAGCAAGCAGATTGACACCAGGTATCACTTTCTAAGAGATTGCATGGCTATAAGCACCCAAGATTGTATAAACTTGGTGCTTAAGTCCTCTAGCTTGTAGCGTTTATATATTTAAATTGTTGTTTTTATTCGATATTGCACATAAGGTATTTTTGTAAGCGTTTCAGGTAAAACGTGCAAATAAGGCGTATTTCAACACCATGGATGTCCCAAGTACTTCCAAGTACCCGAAGAACCTGTCGGCCCCTGAAAATTTGTCTAAGTATGAAAAAATGATTTTTTAAAAAAGTATCAATTTTCGAGACAAATTGACGGTAATTAATCCTTTAATTTTTCTAAGAGTAACTACAAAGTTGCAAAGTTCTATTTGAAAAACAAAGTCATGTTTTGAGTCATTTCCTCTTGAGAAAAACGTGCAGTTTTTCATTTTACACTAAAAGTGGGGGGTTGATATTTTAATATAATTGGAATCTTGAAATTCTGGTAATGCCATTGTTTTCAAATGAGGGATACTTTCTTACTTTTATTAAATAAATTAAAATAAAGAAAAGGTAAAAGAAATGTTTAAAATATAGTTTTTACTTAAGTTTAGGGAATAAAAAATAAGATGCTATGTAAATTGCTAAGAGTTGTTTGCTGAAGCTGAGGCCAAAAGCTAAGAATTTGCAGAATTGCAGTAGAGGTACCGATACCTCAAAACTTAGGTATCGGTACCTTTCTACTCCAGAGCCCAACAGTTGACTGGGTACCGATATCTCAAAACATAGGTATTGATACCTCTGCTCTGCGATCGGAACTTTGAGCTGAATTGTTCAACCTTCCAATTATGGATTGTTTCTACTTAAGGCTAATTTTTGAGATATTTTGGGGACCTTTTGGTCCATTTGTAAGGCTGATTTGTAAGCCATATAAATAGCTTTGTATGCCATATATGGCCAATAGTTAGTTTTAGGCCTAAGTTAGATTTTTTATGCTTTAAGCCTTTTAACTTTCTAGGATTTCCATTGTTGTTCTTTCAAGCTTTTCAAGTTATTTTTTTCAAGAACTCAAGTAAGTTTAGTTAGTTTGTTATTTTGTCAAGTGTTAAAGTTGTAGCTTCGGTTCGGATCTTCGTTAATATCAAGTTATTTTAGTTTTTATCTGTTAAATAGCATGTCTCAATTTCTTACTAATCCTTGTTCTTTAACTACGAGTGAGTAGTCTTTTGGCTAAGTTTTGGATTAATCAATCTCAAAGACTTAGGTTGTTATTTGTTCTCGAACTCTCGGGCTTAAAGTATGGTTTCCGGAATTGAAATTACTTCGCAATTTCCGGCTAAACTAGGGGTGTTAACTCTTTCGATGTCGTATTGACAAGCGGTCTTGGCGTGCGGCATGATTGGAGCTCTGTCCTCCTTCGTGTTCGATTAATTAGTTCAAATGAGTAATTCGATTCCGGTAAATCACATCATTTGACTTAACGTAGTCTTCAAAGCTAAATCTTCCGAGTGTGAGCGCGCGATCGTGACTCTCACTTGAGTTATATTCAAGAATTGATAATGGCCTAAGTCACGGGATGAATGATCCCTAGATTTGCCTCTTTTAGTTCATTAAACTCATTTCTAGGCTTTTCGCCTTAGTATTTCTACTTTCAAAGCAAAACCGACAGTTAGCTGACTAAACGCCACAATCCTTACATAAAACCTTCAATCCGAACAAGTTATTACCGATTCCCTATGATATGATCTCAGACTTACGGAGTTATTCTGCAAGCTACTAGAAGCCCTATGCTTCGGGCTAAACATCCAAGAGTATCCATTCTAAAGTCGTAAGCAATGGCATGGCACAAAGGAAAAGTTCACTGATATTTTCGGAACAAAAAATCACATGTGTTCACTGATTTTGTTCCATCCAATTATCCATGCCAATGTATCTTCCTAGCTTCTCTTGAACCACTCCAGAAGAATTGAGCTATGCATTGAACTGATGGACTTACACAGGCCCTTTGGAAGTTTCACGCATGCCATCACAAATTTAGGTACCGCCAAAAGCACTGGTTTTGTTAGACCTCTTTTCTAGTTGGATGTGCCGAGCGGGCACCATATGGGATATACCCACCAGGCACCAAAAAATTTCTCAGATTAACTGTCTTACACTTCCAACCTTTTATTCTGTCTAGTACCTTGTCCTTAACAGACTTCATTTCAACTTCCCTTGCCTCTCCTTTAACTTTAGCATTACTAGACAAGCATTTGATGATTTTATGGAATTCCATATGGCAGGTTGGATTGCCGTCGTGTACTACAAAAAAAAAAAGGGGGTTTGTTTTCGCTTTCATTGAGCGAAACTCATAGTCCACGAGCTCACTTCAGAAGTTACAAGTCAAAGTTCAAAAAAAAATTTAACTGCAAATAAAGAGATTTCAAACAAAATGAATACGAAGACTAAAAGGAGCAAGGAGACCCGACATCACAACCAAGGACAAAATATCTCAACTAGGTTGGCACATAAGCCCC